>NC_059222.1:47208620-47253620 GCF_020615455.1 Coregonus clupeaformis | reverse complement strand
TTTACAGCAGTAGATATATTACAGTAAACTATGTCATGTGGTGTGTATAAACAGTGTAACTAAAATACAATGTACAGTAGTAGACATATGACGAGCTACGTCGGAGATACAGTATTTAAATACACAGTGTGAAACAGGAAGTGACCAGTGGTTCAATGTCTCTATAGCATGGGAGAGCAGCGTTAGCTGTGTGTGTGTGAGTGTGTATTTGAGTGTGTGTATGTAGGTGTGATGGCGTGTGTGTGTGTTTTGTGTGTGCATCACCTGGTAGACGGCTAGTGATGGCTGTTCAACAGTCTGATGGTCTGGTAATAGAAGCTGTTCAACAGTCTGATGGTCTAGTAATTGAAGCTGTTCAACAGTCTGATGGTCTGGTAATAGAAGCTGTTCAACAGTCTGATGGTCTGGTAATAGAAGCTGTTCAACAGTCTGATGGTAATAGAAGCTGTTCAACAGTCTGATGGTCTGGTGATAGAAGCTGTTCAACAGTCTGATGGTCTGGTAATAGAAGCTGTTCAACAGTCTGATGGTCTGGTAATAGAAGCTGTTCAACAGTCTGATGGTCTGGTGATAGAAGCTGTTCAACAGTCTGATGGTCTGGTAATAGAAGCTGTTCAACAGTCTGATGGTCTGGTAATAGAAGCTGTTTTTAAGTCTCTAGATCTTAGCTCTGATGCGCCTGTATTGACTCCGTCTGTCAGACGGTAGCCAAATGAACAGCACTTGGCTCGGGTGGCTCGGGTCCTTAATGATCTTCTTGGCCTTTGCCCGCACCACCCTCTGGAGAGCCATGCGGTTGAGGGTGGAGTAGTTGCAGTTTGTCTTAGAAGCCACATTTCTTCAGCCGCCTGAGGTTGTAGAGGTACTATTGCAATGCACCTTTTACAGGCTGCGTTCCTCTGTTCCTCTGTCCCTGTGTTCCTGCGTTCCTCTGTTCCTCTGTTCCTGCGTTCCTCTGTTCCTCTGTTCCTGCGTTGCTCTGTTCCTCTGTTCCTCTGTTCCTCTGTTCCTCTGTTCCTGCGTTCCTCTGTTCCTCTGTTCCTCTGTTCCTCTGTTCCTCTGTTCCTCTGTTCCTCTGTTCCTCTGTTCCTGCGTTCCTCTGTTCCTGTGTTCCTGCGTTCCTCTGTTCCTCTGTTCCTCTGTTCCTCTGTTCCTCTGTTCCTCTGTTCCTCTGTTCCAGTGTTCCTGTGTTCCTCTGTTCCTGCGTTCCTCTGTTCCTGTGTTCCTGCGTTCCTCTGTTCCTGTGTTCCTCTGTTCCTGTGTTCCGCTGTTCCTGCGTTCCTCTGTTCCTCTGTTCCTGTGTTCCTCTGTTCCTCTGTTCCTGCGTTCCTCTGTTCCTGTGTTCCTGCGTTCCTCTGTTCCTCTGTTCCTGTGTTCCTGCGTTCCTCTGTTCCTGTGTTCCTGCGTTCCTATGTTCCTGCGTTCCTCTGTTCATGCGTTCCTCTGTTCCTGCGTTCCTCTGATCCTGCGTTCCTCTGTTCCTACGTTCCTCTGTTCCTCTGTTCCTGCGTTCCTCTGTTCCTCTGTTCCTGCGTTCCTCTGTTCCTGCGTTCCTCTGTTCCTGTGTTCCTGTGTTCCTGCGTTCCTCTGTTCCTCTGTTCCTCTGTTCCTGCGTTCGTCTGTTCTTCTGTTCCTGTGTTCCTGCGTTCCTCTGTTCCTCTGTTCCTGCGGTCCTCAGTTCCTGTGTTCCTCTGTTCCTGCGTTCCTCTGTTCCTCTGTTCCTGTGTTCCTCTGTTCCTGTGTTTCGCTGTTCCTGCGTCCTCTGTTCCTCTGTTCCTGTGTTCCTCTGTTCCTGTGTTCCTGCGTTCCTCTGTTCCTGCGTTCCTCTGATCCTCTGTTCCTGCGTTCCTCTGTTCCTGCGTACCTCTGTTCCTGCGTTCCTCTGATCCTCTGTTCCTCTGTTCCTGCGTTCCTCTGTTCCTGCGTCCCTCTGTTCCTGTGTTCCTCTGTTCCTCTGTTCCTGTGTTCCTCTGTTCCTGCATTCCTCTGTTCCTCTGTTCCTGCGTTCCTCTGTTCCTGTGTTCCTCTGTTCCTGCGTTCCTCTGATCCTCTGTTCCTGCATTCCTCTGTTCCTCTGTTCCTCTGTTCCTCTGTTCCTCTGTTCCTGCGTTCCTCTGTTCCTGCGTTCCTCTGATCCTCTGTTCCTCTGTCCCTGCATTCCTCTGTTCCTGCGTTCCTCTGATCCTCTGTTCCTGCGTTCCTCTGTTCCTGCGTTCCTCTGTTCCTCTGTTCCTGTGTTCCTCTGTTCCTGTGTTCCTGCTTTCCTCTGTTCCTGCGTTCCTCTGATCCTCTGTTCCTGCGTTCCTCTGATCCTCTGTTCCTGCGTTCCTCTGTTCCTCTGTTCCTCTGTTCCTCTGTTCCTCTGTTCCTCTGTACCTCTGTTCCTGCGTTCCTCTGTTCCTGCGTTCCTCTGATCCTCTGTTCCTCTGTTCCTGCGTTCCTCTGTTCCTGCGTTCCTCTGATCCTCTGTTCCTCTGTTCCTCTGTTCCTCTGTTCCTCTGTTCCTCTGTTCCTGTGTTCCTGCGTTCCTCTGATCCTCTGTTCCTGCGTTCCTCTGTTCCTGCGTTCCTCTGTTCCTGCGTTCCTCTGATCCTCTGTTCCTGTGTTCCTCTGTTCCTGTGTCCCTCTGTTCCTGTGTTCCTGCGTTCCTCTGTTCCTGCGTTCCTCTGTTCCTGCGTTCCTCTGTTCCTGCGTTCCTCTGATCCTCTGTTCCTGTGTTCCTCTGTTCCTGTGTTCCTCTGTTCCTGTGTTCCTCTGTTCCTGTGTTCCTCTGTTCCTGCGTTCCTCTGTTCCTCTGTTCCTGCGTTCCTCTGTTCCTGCATTTGCGGAGACCACATTCACAGTAAACGCTGCATATGTTGGCTCAGTCGGAAATTAGCTTTAAATGGCGTATAGCAGAACAAGTGCGATCAGATTGAATCCCGGCCTTAATATCTTAATAGAGGCCTACTCCAGCCCTTAGCACCAGGCCTAATGGACAATAACGCAACAACAAAACAACTATTCCCTCATACAGTGGCTTGTGAAAATATTCAAGCCCCTTGGCATTTTTCCTAGTTTGTTGCCTTACAACCTGGAATTAAAATGGATTTTTTGGGGGTTTGTATCATTTGATTTACACAACATGCCTACCACTTTGAAGATGCAGAATATTTTTTATTGTGAAACAAACAAGAAATAAGACAAAAAAACAGAAAGCTTGAGCGTGCATAACTATTCACCCCCACAAAGTCAATACTTTGTAGAGCCATCTTTTGTAGCAATTACAGCTGCAAGGCTCTTGGGGTACGTCTCTATAAGCTTGGCACATCTAGCCACTGGGATTTTTGCCCATTCTTCAAGGCAAAACTGCTCCAGCTCCTTCAAGTTGGATGGGTTCCGCTGGTGTACAGCAATCTTTAAGTCATACCACAGATTCTCAATTGGATTGAGGTCTGGGATTTGACTAGGCCATTCCAAGACATTTAAATGTTTCCCCTTAAACCACTCGAGTGTTGCTTTAGCAGTATGCTTAGGGTCATTGTCCTGCTGAAAGGTGAACCTCCGTCCCAGTCTCAAATCTCTGAAAGACTGAAACAGGTTTACCTCAAGAATTTCCCTGTATTTAGCGCCATCCATTTTCCTTCAATTCTGACCAGTTTCCCAGTCCCTGCTGATAAAAAACATGATGGTGTTCTCAGGTTGATGAAAGGTGTTGGGTTTGCGCCAGACATTTTCCTTGATGGCCAAAAAGCTAAATTTTAGTCTCATCTGACCAGAGTACCTTCTTCCATGTGTTTGGGGAGTCTCCCACATGCCTTTTGGCGAACACCAAACATGTTTGCTTATTATTTTATTTAAGCAATGGCTGTTTTCTGGCCACTCTTCCATAAATCCCAGCTCTGTGGAGTGTACGGCTTAAAGTGGTCCTATGGACAGATGCTCCAATCTCCGCTGTGGAGCTTTGCAGCTCCTTCAGGGTTATCTTTGGTCTCTTTGTCGCCTCTCTGATTAATGCCCGTCTTGCCTGGTCCGTGAGTTTTGGTGGGCGGCCCTCTCTTGGCAGGTTTGCTGTGGTGCCATATTCTTTCAATTTTTTGATAATGGCTTTAATGGTGCTCCGTGGGATGTTCAAAGTTTCTGATATTTTTTATAACCCAACCCTGATCTGAACTTCTCCACAACTTTGTCCCTGACCTGTTTGGAGAGCTCATTGGTCTTCATGGTGCCGCTTGCTTGGTGGTGCCCCTTGCTTAGTGGTGTTGCAGACTCTGGGGCCTTTCAGAACAGGTGTATATATACTGAGATCATGTGACAGATCATGTGACACTTAGACTGCACACAGGTGGACTTTATTTAACTAATTATGTGACTTCTGAAGATAATTGGTTGCACCAGATCTTATTTAGGGGCTTCATAACAAAGGGGGTGAATACATATGCACGCACCACTTTTCTGCTATTTATGTTTTTGAATTTTTTTAAATAAGTAATTTTTTTCATTTCACTTCACCAATTTGGACTATTTTGTGTATGTCCATTACATTAAATAAAAAATCCATTTAAATTACATGTTGTAATGCAACAAAATAGGAAAAACGCCAAGGGGGATGAATAGTTTTGCAAGGCATTGTACCAGCACATCATCATCTACACTCATAACCATGCTGATGAGAGAGAGAGAGAGAGAGAGAGATTTCATTTCATTTCATTTCAGTCATTTAGCAGACGCTCTTATCCAGAGCGACTTACAGGAGCAATTAGGGTTAAGTGCCTTTTTTTTTTCACCTAGTCAGCTTGGGGATTAGAACCAGCGACCTTTCGGTTACTGGCACAACGCTCTTACCCACTAAGCTACCTGCCGCCCCAGAGAGATAGAGAGAGAGAGGGAGAGAGGGAGGGAGAGAGAGAGAGAGAGAGAGAGAGAGAGAGAGAGAGAGAGAGAGAGAGAGAGAGAGAGAGAGAGAGAGAGAGAGAGAGAGAGAGAGAGAGAGAGAGAGAGAGAGAGAGAGAGAGAGAGAGAGAGAGAGAGAGAGAGGGGGAGGGAGAGAGTGAGCGAAAGAGAGAAAGAGAAAGAGAGGAGGAAAATAGTGAAAGAGAGAGAAAGAGGGGGGAGAGAGAGAGAGGAGTAAAAGAGAGGGAGTGGGAGAGAGAAAGAGAAAGAAAGAGAGGGGAGACAGAAAGAGACAGACCCATATCCACTCTGCTTGATGAGATCACCATAGGGAACTTGTAGAACTTGTCGAACTCTAGCAGAGCCAATGAGCTGAAGCCTCAGACTGAGTAGCTGGTTTGGTATGATGTCCCACTGCATGCTGGGAGGTTTAATAGGAGAGAGTTGGTTAACATGAGTGCTCAGAGCTGTTCTACCCAGCCTGTTAGGAACACTGATTTAAAACAGCCATGTTGTCTCATACTAATTTTGTACCTCACATTAGGTCTGATGTTAGAATTGTTGATAATGGTTGATATGGGCAGTAGTTATCATTGCAGATGCTACTGCTGAGAGACATTAACAAAGACAATATTCCCTAGGCTCCTTCGTCATGTGTGTGTGTGTGGTGAGAGATAGAAAGGGTGTGTGCATGCATGTGTGTGTCATCAAACTATTTCCTCTAATCAGCTATGCAGACCTCTCCAGAGACATCATCACTATGACAACTCTGTCAGACTGAGAAGATCTCTCTCTGTCTCTCTCTCTCTCCCTCTCTCTCTCTCTCTCTCTCTCTCTCTCTCTCTCTCTCTCTCTCTCTCTCTCTCTCTCTCTCTCTCTCTCTCTATTATTTCCCCCTGTTTGTTCCAGTGTATTCTGAGTAAAGTTCCTCTGTGAGTGAGAACTGAATGGAGTAGAGAGAGAGAGGATTGGTTCAATAGTTTGCAGAGAGTTGGGGGAGAGAAGGATGTGAGGAGGAGAGGAGGGACCATTAGAGTGAGGGATGGATGGAGGGAAGGAGGGGAGGAGGAGGAGAGGAGGGACCATTAGAGTGAGGGATGGATGGAGGGAAGGAGGGAGGAATGCGGGAGCCCATGTAGGGAACAGCAGATGGAGACGCAGCAGGTGTCGTGGTGAAGAGAGACCTCCACTCCTCCACTCCTCTTCTCCTCCACTCCGCCGCTCATCCTCTTCTGAACGTTCTGCTATGATGCTTCCTGACAGCATGGGAATAATAATCTGTAACACAATCTTTCTCTTTAACCACTAACATCCTCCTCTCCCCTCCCCTCTCCCCTCCCCTCTCCCTCCCCTCTCCTCTCTTCCCCTCTCCTCTCCTCTCACCCCTCCCCTAATGTAATTTTGCTTAAAGGTAGAGATGCTGTAATATATTTTAGAGTACTATTTTCCTTACTGTAAAACATATTACAGCATCCCTGCTGTAAATGTACAGCAGGGATGATGTTATGTCTTACAGTAAGGAAAAAAGTACTGTAAAATATATAACAGCATCTCTGTTGTAAAGCAAAATTACAGTATTAAGCTGGCAACTCTTGTAACCAAACACATGTAACCATATACAATTATTTACAACACTAACTTAAAAACTATGTTGTGTGCCTGTTTGTGTGGGGTGTGGGATACAAAGAGAGAGAGGGAGATGGAGTTAAAATTGGGAGTGGGTAAAATCTTAGATCTATGATCAGGGGCACCTCTATTCGGGGTAAAGGGGGTTCAGAGGCGGTGAAACACACAACAGGACAGTTTGGGCAGGAGAGCATCCAGGAGAGAGAAGTCGGTGCAGCATCAGGTGTTCCTCATGGGGCTCCGTAACAATCCTCATCAGTTCTGATTGGTCAGCTCTTCTCTTCTGTGTGTGTGTGTGTGTGTGTGTGTGTGTGTGTGTGTGTGTACTTACCTCACTAGAGGTCTTCATTCAAACTCAGTGAGCTCTTGGAAGAAGGGCGCAATGTAGGGGTTGAAAACAGCTGGCTTCCTCTTGACCACCTTGCACTTTGTCCCATCGTCAGGGTTCATCATCTTGGGTTGATTCCAACCAGGAATCTGTACAACCATATATCCAATATAGTTTATGAAATCAATGGAGGCATTGAACAAATACAAATAAGACAGCTAGATACACCTACTTCAAACCCTAGCTGACTAATAAAACATTGCTATAGCCTACAAAATACCACAGACTATTTTACCAGACTCACAACATTTTCCTTTCTTTCTGTGCCACCAAATGTTTGTACTGGTAAAGAACAGGTTTAGCTAATACTGTAACATTATGGAACAATGTTGTTGAGAGGTTATACAGACACGGACATATGTTGCGCAGCTGCGAGACAAGTGAACCGAATCACACATCCTGTGTCACAATGTTGTGACAGCTAAGGAGGACACTGTGTTCCGGTGTTGTTGCCGTTCATGCTCTGCCCATTGAGTAGACTGTATCACAGTGACATCTAGATGGCTACCAATATTAGGTATTTCTTGTGTAGGCTGCTATCCTATTAATCCTGAGAGGGAAAAATATTGGCCACGTTACCACCTACCACTGTCGGCACTGTGATAGAGCTGCCCAGTGAAAGCACCATAGGTCAGCAGGCACCTTCATACAACACCGGTGGTGCGCTGGTCATTTGCATCAGCTTTAGCGGCTGAGGCTCGCAAGTAGTTTATTGGTCCACAATGTGGTTTATGTGTAAAATGCAGACGGTCAATCCGAAGAAAAAAAACGTTGAGCCGTTAATATGGGTCATATCTTTTGAACTTCTAGAAACATGCAATTTTCTCTGTAGTAATGGTGAATACATAACGGTCATGAATCGGCGTTCAATTTATTCTCTATGGCACTCAGAGGCTGCGGTACAGCGAAGCCGATTATCACAACAATTATTATCTGGGTGAATTTTTTCCAGGTCACACAGCAAGATATTTACAAGCAATTTAGAGCAGACTGAAATGGCTTGTGTCAACTTGTGCTAGCTAACCTAGCTAGCTAGCAAATGTTAGCCAGCAAGCTAGCTAGGTTAGCTAAGAAAACATGCAGTAATTCGACGTTGGCTAGCAATAAATACTGTATACTTATAAACAAGTCAAGGTACCCAATGTCTCACCCGACAGCATGAGGTTGGCGCCTGAAATTGATAATTTGAATCTACAGTAGACATAAGCTATTACTGTAAAGAAATACAGTATGTTAGAGTAATTTCTATAAGAGGCTTCCAATTTCAGTTTATAACAGTATTGTTCAGCATTTTACCCAAAATGCAGTGCAATCTACAGCATTAATCCTGTAAAACAGATTTACGGTATTTTACTGTGCATTCTACAGTGTTTTACACAAAAGTGTTACAGTGTGACCTTGCATCGAACAGAGGCTGTTCAGCAGGTTAGCTCCTGGGTCTCTCTCTGTCTGTATAACCCAACAAACACTGTTGTAGTGCTACACTACTTAGACTAGCCCTTACTTCTGTATATTAAACACCGTTACACTGCTACTATGAAGTAAATCACATTAACGTATTATAATTTAATCAGACCGATCAAAGCAGAGCATGTGTCTAATTGGTTGATCTTCATTACTACTATGAAGAAGTCTGTTGGCTAGTTTATTTCATCTGTGCCATAGCTAATTGCCAAGGTGAAGTAATATCAAAACTGGTGAGACAATTTCATTTAGCTGTGGTTTATCATGAAATAAATCACAGTTTCAAACACCTCACGGCTAATGCATGGTTGGAACAACCGTTTTATGAAAGGTTAATACATTGCCAGGTCTTGATCTTGAAGTAAATGACATTAACATATTATAATTAAATCAGACCAATCAAAGTAGAGCATGTGTCTAATTGGCTGATCTTCATTCCAGGGTGTTCCATTGTGTGTGTTGTAAGTGGTACTCACCCCATCCCCAGTCTCAGTGTAATCAGCAGAAGTTCTGGAGTGTGACCTTCCATTAATGTGTGTGTGTGTGTGTGTGTGTGTGTGTGTGTGTGTGTGTGTGGGGTTGGTTCTTCTATCCTTGTGGGGACCTAAAATCCCTAACACTCCCCACAAGGATAGTAAAACAAGGACAATTCTCCCTCGTGCGGATATTTCCCACATCCCCATGAAGACAAAGGCTATTTCAAGCTTAGGGGTTAGGTTAAGGGTTAGTGTTACAATTAGGGTTAGAATTATGGTTAGGGTAAGGGGTTAGTGGTTAGGGTTAGGAGTTAGGTTTAGGGTTTAGGGTTAGGGTTACGGGTTAAGGTTAGGGTTAGGGTTAGGTTAGGGGTTAGGGGTTAAGGAAAATAAGATTTTGGATGGAAATCTATTTTACGTCCCCACGAGGATAGAAGAACATAACATGTGTGTGTGTATGTGCATGCATGTCTCTTATCAATAGGATGTTACAGAGAAATATTCATGGAGAGGATAAATTGATGACTGTGCTGCTCAGTATTTACATCTATAGCCTTGTAAAGCAAAGTGTTGTGATGTAGCTACACTAGTACAAACACTAGCTTGCTTGTTATATAAGTAACCTGACACAAGTTCAGAAACACATCACTGTATCAAGACCATAGACTTTGTCAATGTGTGGCAGCCGTTTGATTCCGAAAATTAGTCACACAATATATCTGCAAGCAGCCATGTTGGAATTCAAGCCCTATGGCACCACAGTACCAACATCAAGAGGACTGGCCACCCCTCAGAGCCTGGTTCCTCTACGTTTCTTCCTAGGTTCCTGCCTTTCTATGGAGTTTTTCCAAGTCACTGTGCTTTTGCCTCTGCATTGCTTGCTTTTTGGGGTTTTAGGCTGGGTATCTGTAAAGCACTTTGTGACAACTTCTGATGGTAAAAGGGCTTCATAAAATACATTTGATTGATTTAATTCCTACATAAGCTCTCACAGAGGAGAGGTGAGGAGGTGAGGAGGAAATGATGCTACAAGTCAGAAAGAGGATGATGACGTACAGGCCACATGTACACTACCAATCAAAAGTTTAGACACACCTACTCATTCAAGGGTTTTTCTTTATTTCTACTATTTTTTACATTGTACAATAATAGTGAAGTCATCAAAACTATGAAATAACACATATGGAATCATGTAGTAAACAAAAAAGTGCTAAACAAATCCAAATATATTTTATATTTGAGATTCTTCAAATAGCCACCCTTTGCCTTGATGACAGCTTTGCACACTCTTGGCATTCTCTCAACCAGCTTCACCTGGAATGCTTTTCCAACAGTCTTGAAGGAGTTCCCACATATGCTTAGCACTTGTTGGCTGCTTTTCCTTCACTCTGCGGTCCGACTCATCCCAAACCATCTCAATTGGGTTGAGGTCAGGGGATTGTGGAGGCCAGGTCATCTGATGCAGCACTCCATCACTCTCCTTCTTGGGAAAATAGCCCTTACACAGCCTGGAGGTGTGTTGGGTCATTGTCCTGTTGAAAAACAAATGACAGTCCCACTAAGCCCAAACCAGATGGGATGGCATATCACCGTAGAGTGATGTGGTAGCCATGCTGGTTAAGTGTGCCTTGAATTCTAAATAAATCACAGACAGTGTGACCAGCAAAGCACCCCCACACCATAACACCTCCTCCTCCATGCCTTACGGTGGGAAATACACATGAGGAGATCATCCGTTCACCCACACCACGTCTCACAAAGACACGGCGGTTGGAATCAAAAATCTCCAATTTGGACTCCAGACCAAAGGACACATTTCCACTGGTCTAATGTCCATTGCTCGTGTTTCTTGGCCCAAGTAGGTCTCTTCTTCTTATTGGTGTCCTTTAGTAGTGGTTTCTTTGCAGCAATTCGACCATGAAGGCCTGATTCACACAGTTCCCCCTGAACAGTTGATGTTGAGATGTGTCTGTTACTTGAACTTGAAGCATTTCTTTGGGCTTGAATTTCTGAGGCTGGTAACTCTAATGAACTTATCCTCTGCAGCAGAGGTAACTCTGGGTCTTCAATTCCTGTGGCGGTCCTCATGAGAGCCCGTTTCATCATAGCGCTTGATGTTTTTTGTGACTGCACTTGAAATGTTCCGTATTGACTGACCTTCATGTCTTAAAGTAATGATGGACTGTCATTTCTCTTTGCTTCTTTTAGCTGTTCTTGCCATAATATGGACTTGGTCTTTTACCAAATAGGGCTATCTTGTGTATACCCCCCTACCTTGTCACAACACAACTGTTTGGCTCAAATGCATTAAGAAGGAAAGAAATTCCACAAATTAACTTTTAAGAAGGCACACCTGTTAATTGAAATGCATTCCAGGTGACTACCTCATGAAGCTGGTTGAGAGAATGCCAAGAGTGTGAAAAGCTGTCATCAAGGCAAAGGGTGGCTATTTGAAGAATATCAAATATAAAATATATTTTGATTTGTTTAACACTTTTTTGGTTACTACATGATTCCATATGTGTTATTTCATAGTTTTGATGTCTTCACTATTATTCTACAATGTAGAAAATAGTAAAAATAAAGAAAAACCCTTGAATGAGTAGGTGTGTCCAAACTTTTGACTGGTACTGTATATGTTTCACGATGTTGGCATATGAAGGAGAGGAGGAGGGGAGGGTTACAGTGTCGGACCCTACTCACACTCACAAACAGACACTCATACCCAGGGTGAAAGTAAGCCGGTATGGTCCGGTACCGCGTCCATGCAAAGTAAATAGTGGAGTCAGCTCTACTGATAAAACGTGAGCCTATCACAATAATTAACAGAACATGGCAAGAAAACTATAGGCTATTACACACTTATTTAACATTACCGCATGTCAGCCGCATGAAAAATGAAAGAATTTACTTGAAACCGGGTGGTATACACTTCAAATTGTGTTGTGGTTCGATGAGAACACTTACATTTTGCAAAGGCGGAGATGAGTGGCCGAGACCAAGACGCGAGCTGACAGCAGTGGACGCATCAATTCAGGCTACAAGTGTAGACCTAACGAGAATTGCAAATATTACAATACACGTTTAGGTGTTTTGTAACAGATGTCTCTTTCAATTCATCAAATTGAGGGTGCACTGTTTGGATGCTGGAATTATTTTGTGAGTGGACAAACATCCGCAGGTAGCCTACAGGAGCGCGTTTTTGAAGTGATTCTTTAAAAATCTGATGAAAACATCATGACTGGTTGTGTTTCTGCCATGTTAAAAGTTCAATGGTAACTATTTACTAGACCTACTAGGTCCACAGAGATCATATGAAATTAATAGGGACTCTATATGTAAGTCTATGATTACATCTAGGCTATAAAACATTTGTGCGCACACATAGGGAGTCCCATACCGGTAAGAAATGTAATCTACTTTCACCCCTACTCATACCATCACACTGCAGATAGACCCTCATACCATCACACTGCAGATAGACACTCATACCATCACACTGCAGATAGACACTCATACCATCACACTGCAGTGTGAGATCCAGATTAATGACCGAACATGTTCAGTGTTCAGTCGAAACTGTTGTCAGTAAAGAAAAAGATCATTCTAATTCTCCAAAGGATTATCATAATTTTATTGAAATTATAAACATAAATTATGAGTAGGGGAAAAACGCCGGAGAGTTACTTTGTAAGAAATGGATAACATGCACATTTTTATCCGGAGAGATGAATAGCCATGTGTTAATCAAAGTAGTGAGGAGAGAAGAAGAATGGTTCCTCTGGAGAGAAGAGAGGAGGAGAGGAGGACATACTATCGTTTAAAGATAGCCAACATCCCTCCGCTTTTTAATTGAAATCACACAAAAAACCTTAATAGCTTTCGCCTGAGCACTCAACCAGTCTAGGAGATAGCAGAACCCATTGACTCTGCTAATTATTTCACTATTTAACTCTTCTGGCGGTCGGGTGATTATTCATGCTTTTATTAAGGAGCTCAATGGTATTTCTTAAAGAGAGAAATATTTAATTTGTAGGTTTGTAGGCGGGTGGTGGTGGGATATTATAGGAGCTAATCAATGCTAATCAATGCTAATGTCTCCGATAAGTGGCTGTAATGGAGACGATAGAAGAGGGAGAGGAGAGGAGTGTGTGTGTGTGTGTGTGTGTGTGTAGCTGTGTGTGTGTGTGTGTGTGTGTGTAGCTGTGTGTGTGTGTGTGTGTGTGTGTGTGTGTGTGTGTGTGTGTGTGTGCGTGTGTGCATGCGTGCGTGCGTGCTTGCGCACTTGTATGTGCGTGTGTGTAGGTAATTAAATCAAAGCCCAGCTCGTGTGGCGGAGTAAAGTCCTTATAATGAAATTAATGAAGGCAAATGACTTGTTTTCTGTGTACGGTTGGTTGGCTTGATGAAAGCAGACAGACACTCACCTGACACACAACCGTGTCCGTCTCTCCTCACAGCAAAGTAAGAGTTATTATCAGTGCTGAGAGATGCACATAATAATAACACACACAATCTACAGTCGTGGTCAAAAGTTGTGAGAATGACACAAGTATTGGTCTTCACAAAGTTCGCTGCTTCAGTGTTATGAGATATTTTTGTCAGATGTTACTATGGTATACTGAAGTATAATTACAAGCATTCCATAAGTGTCAAATGATTTAATTGACAATTACATTACGTTTATGCAAAGAGTCAATATTTGCGGTGTTGATCCTTCTTTTTCAAGACCTCTGCAATCCGCCCTGGCATGCTGTCAATTAACTTCTGGGCCACATCCTGACTGATGGCAGCCCATTCTTGCATAATGAATGCTTGGATTTTGTCAGAATTTGTGGGTTTTTGTTTGTCCACCCGCCTCTTGAGGATCGACCACAAGTTCTCAATGGGATTAAGGTCTGGGGAGTTTCCTGGCCATGGACCCAAAATGTCGAATGTTTTGTTTCCCGAGCCACTTAGTTATCACTTTTGCCTTATGGCAAGGTGCTCCATCATGCTGGAAAAGGCATTGGTCGTCACCAAACTGTTCTTGGATGGTTGGGAGAAGTTGCTCTCGGATGATGTGTTGGTACCATTCTTTATTCATGGCTGTGTTCTTAGGCAAAATTGTGAGTGAGCCCACTCCCTTGGCTGAGAAGCAACCCCACACATGAATGGTCTCAGGATGCTTTACTGTTGGCATGACACAGGACTGATGGTAGCGCTCACCTTGTCTACTCCGGACAAGGTGTTTTCCGGATGTCCCAAACAATCGGAAAGGGGATTCATCAGAGAAAATGACTTTACCCCAGTCCTCAGCAGTCCAATCCCTGTACCTTTTGCAGAATATCTGTCTGTCCCTGATGTTTTTCCTGGAGAGAAGTGGCTTCTTTGCTGCCCTTCTTGACACCAGGCCATCCTCCAAAAGTATTTGCCTCACTGTGCATGCAGATGCACTCACACCTACCTGCTGCCATTCCTGAGCAAGCTCTGCACTGGTGGTGCCCCGATCCCGCAGCTGAATCAACTTTAGGAGACGGTCCTGGCGCTTGCTGGACTTTCTTGGGTGCCCTGACGCATTCTTCACAACAATTGAACCTCTCTCCTTGAAGTTCTTGATGATCCGATAAATGGTTGATTTAGGTGCAATCTTACTAGCAGTAATATCCTTGCCTGTGAAGCCCTTTTTGTGCAAAGCAATGATGACGGCACGTGTTTCCTTGCAGGTAACCATGGTTAACAGATGAAGAACAATGATTTCAAGCACCACCCTCCATTTAAAGCTTCCAGTCTGTTATTCTAACTCAATCAGCATGACAGAGTGATCTCCAGCCTTGTCCTCGTCAACACTCTCACCTGTGTTAACGAGAGAATCACTGACATGATTGCAGCTGGTCCTTTTGTGGCAGGGCTGAAATGCAGTGGAAATGTTTTTTGGGGATTAAGTTCATTTTCATGGCAAAGAGGGACTTTGCAATTAATTGCAATTCATCTGATCACTCTTCATGACATTCTGGAGTATATGGAAATTGCCATCATCAAAACTGAGGCAGCAGACTTTGTGAAAATTAGTATTTGTGTCATTCTCAAAACTTTTGACCACGACTTTACTCTATTGTAGCACTGTGATCGTTACTTACACGTGTTATTGATGGGTTATTATATGAAGTGTTATCACTGCTTTACTTATAATGCTGCTAGTACATAGTTGGTTTAATGGTCTTTATTGGAAGGCAGTTATAAGTGGCTCTGGATAAGAGAGTATTTTATAAATGGAACATCTAGAGTTTGATTACCATTTCCTCCCTGTTGAAACACAGACACACACACACATCTAGGCAGGCATACACATACACACATACACACACACACACACACCTAGGCAGGCACGCACGCACATACACACACACACACGCACACACACACACACACACACACACACAACCCTAGGCAGGCATGTACCCACATACACACACACACGTATCTTGGCCAGAGGCAGTCCAATTCAACCTCTGGCCAAGATACGGTAAAGAGGAGGTAAACTTTGCAATCCAAGAAGCGGAGAAAGCCTGTGACAGAGCCAAAGAAACCCCCGTCACTGCTATTAACAGGGACGGCTATGAACTACAGCTGGAAAGAGCGAGGAAGCTAATCCATGATGCAAGTGAAAGCCTGAAAGACTGGGAAAAATGGGTCCCACACGATGAGACTGCAGATCTGAAAGGCAGAGTAAAAGATCTGAGAATATTCGGCAGTAACCTCGAGGCCAAAAGAACAGAATTCCTCATCGCACAGAGAATTGCAGAAGAGGACAGAAGACCGACAGAGCTTCAACCAAGAGCAGTCCCACAACCAGTGGTGAGAATAAAACCAACCAGTCTACCTAAATTCACTGGGCTTAGGAGGAATTTCCACAGATGGAGGAAAGACTGGGAGAGCCTGCAAAAGCAGGGAGAGCCGACTGGTTCAGTGGAGGTGAAGAAGTTTCAACTTCTTGACAGTGTGGACGAGAGAATATGTAGAGACCTGCGCCTGTCATCATATAACAGTGCTGAAGACATGTTTAGAGTACTCCAAAACCGGTATGGAAACAAGCCAACAATTGCTTTGGAGATAATTGAGGACCTGGAGAGGATCCCTCCTTTAAAGTCACACCAACCAAGGAAGGTTATTGACCTGATTCAAGCTGTGGAAAAGGCCCTGAATGACCTCACGGAGCTCGAAAGCAGTGGAGCCATAAAGAATCCCCTTGTCATCAGATCCATAGAGAGCAAGCTGCCGGATAACATGAAGAGGGACTGGCTGACATTCATGGTCAACCCAAGAAATGGAGTCACACCTGACAATCACTTCGACAGCCTTCTAAGATTTTTAAAGACACAAGAGGACATACTGGAGAAACTAGACCAGTTGGGTGTAAGTGAAAACCCTGAAAAGAAAGCTACGTACCCGGAGAAGCGGTATGCTTCCACAAGGTCCACGAGAAAGGGAGGATGCGTTGTGTGTGGAGATGAAAAGCACCGTGAGAAGATTTTCTTTTGTAAGCAGTTCAAAGAACTAAAGCCTAGTGAGAAGCTGAATGCTGTCGAAAGACTGGGAGCATGCAGAAGATGCCTCAGATGTCATGGAGAGGATGAGGAATGTACGGACACTTACCTTTGCAGAAACAGAGACTGCAAAAGAGGAAGCTCCTCGGATCACCATTTCTTTCTCTGCCTTAAAGGAGGGGCTAAGAGGAAAGAATACGTGAAAGTGGAAAAACCCAGCACCAGGAGGCAAACATTCACAGAGGAGCAAGAGAGATTAATACGTGAGCTCACCCCGGACGTGGCAGAAAAATTCAGGAATGCTTTCACCAACATGGCAAAATCACACTGCACTGGAGGAAGCCTTCCTGGGGTAATGGACTCAGGCACAGGAAACTTAAGGCCCGGAGATGCCAACAGATCATGAGTGACCTTCCATCGGAGAGAATAACACCAGCCAATCCCTTTGAGTACACCACAGTGGACTTATTTGGACCTTATGAAGTGAAGGATGAGGTGAGAAAGAAGGTGAAACTTAAGGTGTGGGGAATTGTCTTTTGCTGCATGGTGTCAAGAGCTATGCACACAGACCTTGTCAGCGACCAGTCAGCTGAAGGCTTCCTGTTAGCCTACCAAAGATTTACGGCACTGAGAGGGCATCCAAGGAAATTGTGGTCGGATCCTGGAAAAAACTTTGTCGGAGCCAGACCTGCCCTCAAAGAACTCTACATGTTTCTGGACCGGCTGGAGAAGTCGAAGCTTGAAAACGACGTTTCCAAGCATGGCACAGAATGGAGCTGGAGGATCCATCCAGCAGACTCACCTCACAGAAACGGAGCTGCGGAAGCCGCTGTCCGAACTGTGAAGCGGGCTTTACACAATCTGGGAGGTAATGGAGTCCTCACATGGGGTGAATTTCAGACTTTCCTTTATATGGCTTCCAACCTTGCCAATGAGCGGCCTATTGATGCCAGGACTCAGAGCAGAGAGGACTGTGTAGAATACATTAGCCCAAATTCACTTTTACTCGGACGAACCGGACCCAGAGGAGATCCAGGGACCTTTGACTTTGAAGGTTACTCCTACAAGAGATTAAGAACCATCCAAACAGAAGTTGACCGATTCTGGAGGAAATGGAGTCAGTTAGCCGGACCAAACCTGTTTGTCCGGACCAAGTGGCACACCGCTCACAGGAATGTGGCAATTGGAGATGTCGTCTGGCTGGCCGACCAGAACGCCTTGAGAGGTCAGTACAGGCTTGCCAGAGTTATTGAGCGTTAACACGGACAAGAAGGGAATTGTGAGGGATGTATATCTCCGATCCTTCCCCAGCTACCCAGTCGCAACTGTGAAGCCCACTAAAAAGATGGAAAAACATTCAATCAAGATACCAGCAACAGTTCTTCACAGGGATGTCAGACGGATAGTTGTCTTGCTTCCAGTTGAAGAGCAGCAGCAACAGGATCAAAAATAGAGTAACTGAATCCAACACATCGCAGTTCTGTGTGACCTCCTTGGGTTGAAGAACCAGGAGGTCAAGTGGGAGGTGTTGTGTCAATTCCTGACTACAAGCTATACCGAGCACTCAAGCCTAAATCCACCCAGGGTGCTCAAAGCACTCCCAACCTGCAGGGGGCAACCATGCAACCGGAGCTGTTGAAACCAACCACCAGGAAGTGCTCTGGGGACCATATTAACCTGCGCACCCACAAGCTGTGCATGTGCATGGCATCGAAATGTTTGGTAAAAGCCTACTTGGCTCTCACTCATTCCTGAGAAGAGATACCAATGACCACAGCTCCTGATCATCCAAAGACGCAACTGGTAGGACAGAATGTGTTGTGAATTCATGCTTCTATATGCCCTTTTGTTTGACAGTAACGTTACTATAATCATGTGTATTGTTAAATGTTTAATTATGATATTGATATTTAATTATTAACTTGCAATGATCCTAGGTTAATCTAAATGATGAAATGATTGTTTGGTTAGGTTTGAGGATTCAGTAACATTAGTTTATGCTTATTTTTGAGAAAGTGGAATTGAGAGTTATTTGTAACTAATCCATGGGGTTTTGTTTGTGTGTTTTGAAGGTTATCAACCTATTCTGTTCCATCTTTATGACAATAAAAAATCATAAAGTGAACAGTTTTGAGTTGTCCTTTGCGTTCATCAAGGATAAAGCCGTTTTCAAGTTTGGGCAGAGCTGTGGTCAGCCAGAAATCACGCACAACTTGACACACACACACACACACACACACACACACATCTAGGCAGGCATACACATACACACATACACACACACACACACACACCTAGGCAGGCATGTACCCACATACACACACACACACACACACACACACACACACACACACACACACATCTAGGCAGGCATACACATACACACATACACACACACACACACTTAGGCAGGCACGCACGCACATACACACACACACACACATCTAGGCAGGCATACACATACACACATACACACACACACACACACCTAGGCAGGCACGCACGCACATACACACACAAACACACACACACACACACACACACACACACAACCCTAGGCAGGCATGTACCCACATACACACACACACACACACACACACACATCTAGGCAGGCATACACATACACACATACACACACACACACACCTAGGCAGGCACGCACGCACATACACACACACACACACACACACACACACACACACACACACACACACACACACACACACACATACAGACCTTACTGAACAGCGTTGCTGCCAGTCCAGGAATCTCTCTCCTCTGTTCATACTGAGACAGTCTCATTAGCACAACAATAGTAGTTATATATAGACCATAGACCATGGAACTGTACAGCACCTGTTCTCCTGAGACAAGGCTCTCCTGTGGATCAGAAGACACCACAGTAGGAAGCAACTGATTCTTTAAACACGTCTCCTTAGTCTGATAGCCTGGTGGCTCACAGGAGTAGAGTGAATATATAACCTGATAGCCTTGTGGAGTAGACTGAATATAACCTGATAGCCTTGTGGAGTAGACTGAATATATCCTGATAGCCATGTGTAGTAGACTGAATATATCCTGATAGCCATGTGTAGTAGACTGAATATAACCTGATAGCCTTGTAGACTGAATATATCCTGATAGCCATGTGTAGTAGACTGAATATATCCTGATAGCCTTGTGGAGTAGACTGAATATAACCTGATAGCCTTGTGTAGTAGACTGAATATATCCTGATAGCCTTGTGGAGTAGACTGAATACAACCTGATAGCCATGTGTAGTAGACTGAATATAACCTGATAGCCTTGTGGAGTAGACTGAATATATCCTGATAGCCATGTGTAGTAGACTGAATATATCCTGATAGCCATGTGTAGTAGACTGAATATAACCTGATAGCCTTGTAGACTGAATATATCCTGATAGCCATGTGTAGTAGACTGAATATATCCTGATAGCCTTGTGGAGTAGACTGAATATAACCTGATAGCCTTGTGTAGTAGACTGAATATATCCTGATAGCCTTGTGGAGTAGACTGAATACAACCTGATAGCCATGTGTAGTAGACTGAATATAGCCTGATAGCCTTGTGGAGTAGACTGAATATAACCTGATAGCCTTGTAGACTGAATATAACCTGATAGCCATGTGTAGTAGACTGAATATAGCCTGATAGCCTTGTGGAGTAGAGTGAATATATAACCTGATAGCCATGTGGAGTAGACTGAATATAACCTGATAGCCTTGTGGAGTAGACTGAATATATCCTGATAGCCATGTGTAGTAGACTGAATATATCCTGATAGCCATGTGTAGTAGACTGAATATAACCTGATAGCCTTGTAGACTGAATATATCCTGATAGCCATGTGTAGTAGACTGAATATATCCTGATAGCCTTGTGGAGTAGACTGAATATAACCTGATAGCCTTGTGTAGTAGACTGAATATATCCTGATAGCCCTGTGGAGTAGACTGAATACAACCTGATAGCCATGTGTAGTAGACTGAATATAGCCTGATAGCCTTGTGGAGTAGACTGAATATAACCTGATAGCCTTGTAGACTGAATATAACCTGATAGCCATGTGTAGTAGACTGAATATAGCCTGATAGCCTTGTGGAGTAGACTGAATATAACCTGATAGCCTTGTGTAGTAGACTGAATATAACCTGATAGCCTTGTGTAGTAGACTGAATATAGCCTGATTGCCTTGTGTAGTAGACTGAATATAACCTGCTAACCTTGTGTAGTAGACTGAATATAACCTGATAACCTTGTGTAGTAGACTGAATATAACCTGATAGCCTTGTGTAGTAGACTGAATATAACCTGATAACCTTGTGTAGTATACTGAATATAGCCTGATCTACAAGCTCTCATCCATGTTTCTCAAACGTTAAATTTCGAAGTTGTTCCAAATGTCAAATTTCGAAGTGTTTAAGGTTAAGTTTAGGCATTGACTCAGAATTCTTAAGGTTAGGCATTAACTCCGAATGGTTAAGGTAAGGGTTAAGTTTTGGGATAGGCTTAAAACAGGCAACCTTTGGAATCAGAGGCAGATGCTCACGCCCATCCACCATCCCCGTCCACAACGACCTAGCAAAACCAAAACCTACTTGAAGGTAAAAGCGCTCACAATTGCCCCTATTGGCCGGTTTCCACATCCTCTCCTGACGTCCTCAGACATGGATGGACGTTGAATATTGACTTGTATCCTGGGTGACCTACCTGAGCCTGATAGCCTGGTGGAGTAGACTGAATATAGCCTGGTGGTCTGATAACCTGGTGGTCTGATAACCTGGTGGTCTGATAGCCTGGTGGTCTGATAGCCTGGTGGTCTGATAACCTGGTGGTCTGATAGCCTGGTGGTCTGATAACCTGGTGGCTCACAGGAGTAAAGTGAATACTGATGAGGGGATTCTAACCTGGTGATTACCTCTCAGGGTATCATAGTGTACTAGACCAGCAGGTGCCTTCCTGTCTCATTCCAATGTTATCTGATGAGTATTTGATGGTTATTTGGGGAAACATTGCACATTGCAAGGGCTGTTTTGGGGACAGTCATTGTTTTTTTCTCCAAGAGAGCTGCCAATCTGTGTACCTGATAACAACAGCCCTGACAGGGACACAGGCACACGCACACACACACACACACACACACACACACACTTATTCACACACACACACACTGCTGTCCTTGTCAGGGATCTGTCAGGAGTGACATTGCTGAACCTCCACCTCTGTCTGGGTGCGTACTCTGCTCTTCTCTTTCATTAGCCAATCAATAAGACCACTTAATGACTTTCTGCTTCACAGTACTGAGGGAGAGAGATTGTGTGTGTGTGTGTGTGTGTGTGTGTGCATGTGTGTGTGTGTGTGTGTGTGTAATTCTGTGGAAGTCTGGGGGTCAAAAGAACACACAGTAATGAGCGCCAAGAAGGCTCTGCTTGGTAGGCTGCAGTCACACACACTTTTGGGCATACACACACATACACACACGCACACACACACCCTCCCTCAGCATGTAAATGAGTGCATTTCACAGGCACTTCCTCCTGGAAGACAACAGTCAGCAGATGTGGTGTGATGGATGCTGTCACCTTGCAGTGTCCCCCGCCGAGCAGTGTGTGTGTGTGTGTGTGTGTGTGTGTGTGTGTGTGTGTGTGTGTGTGTGCGTGCGTTTGCGTGTTTGTGTGTGGACTCCCCAAGGAGCCTAGACGCTGGAACAGCAGAGGAGAGAAAATCTTGGATGTGAGAATTGTAACAGATGGAAGTGTGTGTGTGTGTGTGTGTATGTCTGTGTGTGTACACACACACACACACAGCATGCAAATGACCCTGCTGTATGAGAGAGAGGAGGGTGGCATGTCTACTGTGCTAGCTGTGTTGTGAAGGTTCTGTGTTGCTGGGCTGTCTTGTCGCGTGTTGTTGAGGAGAGCAGACACAGGCTTTGTCCCAAATGGATATAGGGAATAAGGTACCAGACACTGAGTGGTTTCTCAAGGTGAGGCTTATCTCTCCTCCCCAAATAAGCAGACAGGCAGGCAGATTATACAGTGTTAACTACACTGAACATAAATATAAACGCAAAATGCAACAATTTCTAAGATTTTACTGAGTTACAGTTCATATAAGGAAATCAGTCAACTGAAATAAATTAATAAGGCCCTAATCTATGGATTTCACATGACTGGGAATACAGACATACATCTGTTGGTCACAGATACCTTAAAAAAAAGGTAGGATCGTGGATTAGAAAACCAGTCAGTATCTGGTGTGACCATGATTTGTCTCATGCAGCGCGACACATCTCCTTCGCATAGAGTTGATCAGGCTGTTGATTGTGGCCTGTGGAATGTTGTTCCACTCCTCTTCAATGGCAGTGTGAAGTTGCTGGATATTGGCGGGAACTGGAACACGCTGTCATACATGTCGATCCAGAGCATCACAAACATGTTCAGTGGGTGACATTTCTGGTGAGTATGCAGGCCATAGAATAACATTTTCAGCTTCCAGGAATTGTGTACCGACCCATGCAACTAGGGGCCATGCATTATCATGCTGAAACATGAGGTGATGGCAGCGGATGAATGGCACGACAATGGGCCTCATGATCTCGTCAAGGTATCTCTGTGCATTCAAATTGCCATCGATAAAATGCAATTTTGTTCGTTGTCCGTACCTTATGCCATACACACTGTCTGCCATCTGCCCGGTACAGTTGAAACCGGGACTCATCTATGAAGAGCACACTTCTTCAGCGTGCCAGTGGCCATCGAAGGTGAGCATTTGCCCACTGAAGTCGGTTACGACGCCTAACTGCAGTCAGGTCAAGATCCTGGTGAATACGACGAGCATGCAGATGAGCTTATCTGAGATGGTTTCTGACAGTTTGTGCAGAATTTCTTCGGTTGTGCAAACCCACAGTTTCATCAGGTCTCCGGGTGGTTGGTCACAGACGATTCCGCAGGTGAAGAAGCCGGATGTGGAGGTCCTGGGCTGGAGTGGTTACACGTGTCTGCAGTTGTGAGGCCGGTTGGATGTACAGCAAAATTCTCAAAAACGACGGCTTATGTTACAGAAATTAACATTCAATTCTCTGACAACAGCTCTGGTGGACATTCCTGCAGTCAGCATGCCAATTGCACTCTCCCTCAAACCTAGAGACATCTGTGGCATTGTGTTGTGTGACAAAACTGTACATTTTAGAGTGGCCTTTTATTGTCCCCAGCACAAGTTGCACCTGTGTCAGCTTCTTGATATTCCACACCTGTCAGCTTCTTGATATTCCACACCTGTCAGCTTCTTGATATGCCACACCTGTCAGCTTCTTGATATTCCACACCTGTCAGATGGATGGATTATCTTGGCAAAGGAGAAATGCTCACTAACAGGTTTGTAAACAAATTTGTGCACAACATTTTAGAGAAATGTGCGAATGGAACATTTCTGGGATCTTTTTTTTCAGCTTATGAAACATGGGACCACTTTACATGTTGCGTTTATATTTTTGTTCAGTATATTTAACAGGTCCATGTAACATTCACACTCTCTCTCTCTTTCATGTCAGACAGTACAGTACAGTACAGGGAATATTGGGAGGTTAAACTATGAGCTATGAGAACAATGAGTGTCTGGTATTAAACACATACACATGTCTGTGTGTGTGTGTGTATGTGTGTGTGTGTGTGTGTGTGTGTGTGTGTGTGTGTGCGCGCGCACCATCAGTATTACATTATGTGTCTAGTGTCAGCTAAATTATGAGGGAAGAATTTAATTGAGTCACGAGCTAATTAAAATGAATAAAATATGTTTTTGCTGCAGTCCCTCTGGGCACACACACACACGTGCATGTTTGTGTGAGTGACAGAAGGGAGGAGCTGAGCAGCCATTAAAACATATTCAATTAATAGTCAAACTTTCCAAATGATCAAATACAATTACGCAATTACATTAATGCCCTCCCCTATTAAACCAGCCTCTCATTCATCTGTCTGTCTGTCTGTCTGTCTGTCTGTCTGTCTGTCTGTCTGTCTGTCTGTCAATAGGACTGGACTGGATTGACACATCCGCATTCACATAAATTCCACTGTTTTATTAATCATCTTTAGGCCGGGATTAAATCCGAAACCAGAGCCAACATCAGCATTGTCAACTGTGCACAATCTGATTAAATCCCGGCCTTAGTGCGACAATGATTGTTGGGGAAACAGCTTTGACTCTAACGATGCACTTGGATAGAAGATAATGCTACACACAAGGCCCTGAGAAGCAGATAGATTCTGTCTGATTGGCTGGACTGTAGATCACAGACGTGGCTTTGGGAGAGCTCAGGACCCATCAGGCTATAAATGTCAGCTCAATGATCGAGGGCAGTGGGCCATGGACACAAACACACACACACAGAGACATGGCTGTAGGGCAGTGGGGCGAGGACAGACTGAGATCCCTACAGGAAGGGCTCAGAGCCTGGTGTGATCACTCAATTACTGTATGGTGAACACACACAGACACACACACACACACACACAGGCACACACACACACACACACACACACACACCTCCAACCCCTAGGACTCAGATGGCTGTATCATGGGGTTGACAGTAATGAATGGAAAGGGATTGGTTTGACTTCTGCTACCCCTCACCCCCTCATCCCTCACCCCTCCTTAGCCCAAACCCCTCACCCCCAACACTATCCTCACCCTCATCCCTCACCCCTTCTTAGCCCCAACCTCTCACCCCAGCACTATCCTCACCCTCATCCCTCATCCCTCCTTAGCCCCAACCCCTCACCCCAACACTATCCTCACCCTCATCCCTCACCCCTTCTTAGCCCCAACCCCTCACCCCCAACACTATCCTCACCCTCATCCCTCACCCCTCCTTAGCACCAACCCCTCACCCCAACACCTTCCTCACCCTCATCCCTCACCCCTTCTTAGCCCCAACCCCCAACCCCTCACCCCAGCACTATCCTCACCCTCATCCCTCATCCCTCCTTAGCCCCAACCCCTCACCCCCAACACTATCCTCACCCTCATCCCTCACCCCTCCTTAGCCCCAATACATCACCCCAACACTATCCTCACCCTCATCCCTCACCCCTCCTTAGCCCCAACCTCTCACCCCAGAACTATCCTCACCCTCATCACTCACCCCTCCTTAGCCCCAATACATCACCCCCAACACTATCCTCACCCTCATCCCTCACCCCTCCTTAGCCCCAACCTCTCACCCCCAGCACTATCCTCACCCTAATCCCTCACCCCTCCTTAGCCCCAATACATCACCCCCAACACTATCCTCACCCTCATCCCTCACCCCTCCTTAGCCCCAACCTCTCACCCCCAACACTATCCTCACCCTCATCCCTCACCCCTTCTTAGCCCCAACCCCCCAACCCCTCACCCCCAGAACTATCCTCACCCTCATCCCTCACCCCTTCTTAGCCCCAGCCCCTCACCCCCAGAACTATCCTCACCCTCATCCATTTACAATTCATTTACGTCATTTAGCAGACGCTCTTATCCAGAGCGACTTACAAATTGGTGCATTCACCCTATAGCCAGTGGGGGGGTAGAAGGATTACTTTATCCTATCCCAGGTATTCCTTAAAGAGGTGGGGTTTCAAATGTCTCCGGAAGGTGGTGAGTGACTCCGCTGTCCTGGCGTCGTGAGGGAGCTTGTTCCACCATTGGGGTGCCAGAGCAGCGAACAGTTTTGACTGGGCTGAGCGGGAACTATGCTTCCGCAGAGGAAGGGAGCCAGCAGGCCAGAGGTGGATGAACGCAATGCCCTCGTTTGGGTGTAGGGACTGATCAGAGCCTGAAGGTACGGGGGTGCCATTCCCCCTCACTGCTCCATAGGCAAGCACCATGGTCTTGTAACGGATGTGAGCTTCAACTGGAAGCCAGTGGAGTGTGCGGAGGAGGGGGGTGACGTGAGAGAACTTGGGAAGGTTGAACACCAGACGGGCTGCGGCATTCTGGATGAGTTGTAGGGGTTTAATGGCACAGGCAGGGAGCCCAGCCAACAGCGAGTTGCAGTAATCCAGACGGGGAGATGACAAGTGCCTGGATTAGGACCTGTGCCGCTTCCTGTGTAAGGCAGGGTCGTACTCTCCGAATGTTGTAGAGCATGAACCTGCAGGATCGGGTCACCGCCTTGATGTTAGCGGAGAACGACAGGGTGTTGTCCAGGGTCACGCCAAGGCTCTTCGCACTCTGGGAGGAGGACACAACGGAGTTGTCAACCGTGATGGCGAGATCATGGAACGGGCAGTCCTTCCCCGGGAGGAAGAGCAGCTCCGTCTTGCCAGGGTTCAGCTTGAGGTGGTGATCCGTCATCCATACTGATATGTCTGCCAGACATGCAGAGATGCGATTCGCCACCTGGTTATCAGAAGGGGGAAAGGAGAAGATTAGTTGTGTATCGTCAGCGTAGCAATGATAGGAGAGGCCATGTGAGGATATGACAGAGCCAAGTGACTTGGTGTATAGGGAGAAAAGGAGAGGGCCTAGAACTGAGCCCTGGGGGACACCAGTGGTGAGAGCACGTGGTGCGGAGACAGCTTCTCGCCACGCCACTTGGTAGGAGCGACCGGTCAGGTAGGACGCAATCCAGGAGTGAGCCGCGCCGGAGATGCCCAGCTCGGAGAGGGTGGAGAGGAGGATCTGATGGTTCACAGTATCAAAGGCAGCAGACAGGTCTAGAAGGACAAGAGCAGAGGAGAGAGAGTTAGCTTTAGCAGTGCGGAGAGCCTCCGTGACACAGAGAAGAGCAGTCTCAGTTGAATGACCAGTCCTGAAACCTGACTGGTTTGGATCAAGAAGGTCATTCTGAGAGAGATAGCAAGAGAGTTGGCTAAAGACGGCACGCTCAATAGTTTTGGAAAGAAAAGAAAGAAGGGATACTGGTCTGTAGTTGTTGACATCAGTGGGATCGAGTGTTGGTTTTTTGAGAAGGGGTGCAACTCTCGCTCTCTTGAAGACGGAAGGGACATATCCAGCGGTCAAGGATGAGTTGATCAGCGAGGTGAGGTAGGGGAGAAGGTCACCGGAGATGGTCTGGAGAAGAGAGGAGGGGATGGGGTCAAGCGGGCAGGTTGTTGGGCGGCCTGCAGTCACTAGTCGCAAGATTTTATCTGGAGAGAGAGGGGAGAAAGAAGTCAAAGCATAGGGTAGGGCAGTGTGAGCAGGACCAGCAGTGTCATTAGACTTAACAAACGAGGATCGGATGTCGTCAACCTTCTTTTCAAAGTGGTTGACGAAGTCATCCACAGAGAGGGAGGGGGGGTGGGGGGGAGGATTCAGCAGTGAGGAGAATGTGGCAAAGAGCTTCCTAGGGTTAGAGGCAGATGCTTGGAATTTAGAGTGGTAGAAAGTGGCCTTAGCAGCAGAAACAGATGAAGAAAATGTAGAGAGGAGGGAGTGAAAAGATGCCAGGTCGGCAGGGAGTTTAGTTTTCTTCCATTTCCGCTCAGCTGCCCGGAGCTCTGTTCTGTGAGCTCGCAATGAGTCATCAAGCCACGGAGCTGGAGGGGAGGACCGAGCCGGCCGGGAGGATAGGGGACACAGGGAGTCAAAGGATGCAGAAAGGGAGGAGAGGAGGGTTGAGGAGGCAGAATCAGGAGATTGGAGGGAGAAGGATTGAGCAGAGGGAAGAGATGATAGGATGGAAGAGGAGAGAGTAGTGGGAGAGAGAGAGCGAAGGTTGCGGCGGCGCGTTACCATCTGTGTAGGGGCAGAGTGAGTAGTGTTGGAGGAGAGCGAGAGAGAAAAGGATACAAAGTAGTGGTCGGAGACATGGAGGGGAGTTGCAGTGAGATTAGTAGAAGAGCAACATCTAGTAAAGATGAAGTCAAGCGTATTGCCTGCCTTGTGAGTAGGGGGGACGGTGAGAGGGTGAGGTCAAAAGAGGAGAGGAGTGGAAAGAAGGAGGCAGAGAGAAATGAGTCAAATGTAGACGTAGGGAGGTTGAAATCCCCCCAAAACTGTGAAGGGTGAGCCATCCTCAGGAAAGGAACTTATCAAGGCGTCAAGCTCATTGATGAACTCTCCAAGGGAACCTGGAGGGCGATAGATGACAAGGATATTAAGCTTAAACGGGCTAGTGACTGTGACAGCGTGGAATTCAAATGAGGAGATAGACAGATGGGTTAGGGGAAAAATTGAGAATGACCACTTGGGAGAGATGAGGATTCCTGTGCCACCACCCCTCTGACCAGATGCTCTCGGGGTATGCGAGAACACATGGTCAGACGAGGAGAGAGCAGTAGGAGTAGCAGTGTTTTCAGTGGTAATCCATGTTTCCGTCAGCGCCAGGAAGTCGAGGGACTGGAGGGTAGCATAGGCTGGGATGAAGTCAGCCTTGTTGGCAGCAGAACGGCAGTTCCAGAGGCTGCCTGAGACCTGGAACTCCAGGTGTGTGGTGCGTGCAGGGACCACCAGGTTAGAGAGGCAGCAGCCACGCGGTGTGAGGCGTTTGTGTAGCCTGTGCAGAGAGGAGAGAACAGGGATAGGCAGAGGCATAGTTGACAGGCTGTAGCAGATGGCTACAATAATGCAGAGGAGATCGGAATGAAATGAACTAAACATCTGGGAAAGGAGAGAGCAGGGCCTCCCTCACCAAAAAAATATAACTCTCCCAACTTCCACCTCAGAAACTATAATTGTTTCACTGAACCACCCGAATAAAACTCTCCCAACTTCCACTTTAGAAATTAGAATTGTTGTAAACTACAGCGGTTCAATGTTTCAAGGAATAGACTCAACTTACTTTATTCAGCTAGCTAACTATGACGCCATAGCTAACTAGCATCCAATAACACACAGTTTAGCACCAATACTTGGTTACAACAAACTACCAATAGTGTGTGAACACACTAAACAGATAATTTGTGTCCGTGTCTAGTTCTTTCATAACGCAGCAATAATTAAACGTTGGCTAGCTAGCACAAAGATATTGTATTTAGCTACTACAGTACAGCTAGCTGGTAGTGTTGGCTAGTTAGCAATGGCTGCTGTGTTGACTTTGTTTGAAAAACGGCGTCGCTGCGAACGAATGTAGCTGGCTAAAAGGATATTGTATTTAGTTGCTACCGTTGCTAATAGCTACTCGCCAGCTAATCCAGGAGGTGAGTTAGCTAGCTAGCTTCGTGCTACACCCGGCACCGCCGAATACAAAAGTAACCTACAATAACTACATACAACAACTACCCACAACAGCCCACGATGCCTACCTATAATACCTAATAATATACAGCCCACGATGCCTACCTATAATACCTAACTACAATCTAAATACATAGTTTAAGCCTTACTCGACAAAGCCCAAGCTATGTATAAAGCCAAACTTACCTGACGCCAGCTGTCTGGGTGGCAGACTGCAATCAGTAGCTGTAATTAAGTACAGCAGCTACCAACCACCTAACGTTAATGCCTCGGATAATGAGGTTAGAAAAACAGCTGAATGGTAGGCAGCTAGCTGGCTCAATCACAGGTACTCTTAAGCATGAAATAACATTGGAAACAACTAACCACAGTTGCTAAAAGTTACCAGTAGCTACCCGCTAGCTAGCTAGCTAGCTTTGTTGGTCCAAGTAGTGGGTAAGCTAGCCTCGTGCTTCGCCGGGGTCCGCCGAATACAATACTTACCTACAATAATTACCTACAATAACCTACAATAACCTACAATAACTACCTAAGTAAACTACCTATAATACCTAACTACAATACCTACCTACAATCTAAATACATGGTTTAAGCTTTACTCAACACCATATAAGAAGCCAAGCTTACCTCCTGCTAGAGAAAACACAACCTCTCCCGACCACCGTAGGCTTATAAAATATAAATAGTGAACAAATCAGAGCCAACTGGATTAAAAGATTTGCATACACCTTTTAAGACGTGAATGAATAATTAATTAAGGAGAGAAGAAATGTAACAGAAAATAACAATTTCCACAGGCTGCATAGGACAGCTGTTCATGAGCCTCAGTTCTGCAAAGGCCTAATTAGCCTGTGTATGTCATCCCTCACCCCTCCTTAGCCCCAATACCTCACCCCCATCACTATCCCCACCCTCATCCTAACCTCATCCCTGTCTTCCCCTCAACTCTTTGTTCTAAATGGTATCCAACTATTGATGTATCAGAAATACATTCAACTAGTTATATATGGTTTTATAAGGTATATGACATAGCAGCAGGATGTATTTGGAAGTTGGCTTCTTCCTGCCTCATTCTGTTTTGAAGTTTATCTCCGTTGGGTCCTCATGAGGCACTTCAGTCCCTATAGACAGTCATTACAAATCAATGTGGAGTGTGTGTGTGTGTGTGTGTGCACACACGTGTATGTGGATGCATATGTGTGCGTGTGTGTGTCAAAGGTAATTACATTTTAGGAGTAATGTGTTGCCAGAGGCCTTAGAGTGGGCTGGATCACTCTGATCCTCAGAGATAACACAACCTAAATACCCCTCCCCTTCGCTTTCTCTCTCTCTCTCTCTCTCTCTCTCTCTCTCTCTCTCTCTCTCTCTCTCTCTCTCTCTCTCTCCCTCGAACTCTCTCTCTTCCTCGCTCTCTCTCCTTTTTCTGTATGTTGTTTTGAATAAACTCTCTGAATAATACATGGCAGTTTCATTAAACAGGGTGAAACCATCCTAGTAAATCAGCCTACAGAGTAGTTAGTGTTTTCTATTAATTACCCTGAAGCAGTTTCTGTCATAGTGGAAGGGTTGGCCTGTGATTGGAGCAGCACCTTGGGCCACCGTTTTTTAAAATTATTTTTATTTCACCTTTATTTAACCAGGTAAGCCAGTAAGTTATGGAGGTAAGGCAATAAATAGGCCATAGTGCAAAATAGTTACAACTTCGTATTAACACTGGAATGATAGATGTGCAAGAGATGATGTGCAAATAGAGATACTGGGGTGCAAATTAGCAAAATAAATAACAATATGGGGATGAGGTAGTTGGGTGGGCTAATTTCAGAATGGCTGTGTACAGGTGCAGTGATCGGTAAGCTGCTCTGACAACTTTTGCAGTTCGTTCCAGTCATTGGCAGCAGAGAACTGGAAGGAATGGCGGCCAAAGGAGGTGTTGGCTTTGGGGATGACCAGTGAGATATACCTGCTGGAGCGCAGACTACGGATGGGTGTTGCTATGGTGACCAGTGAGCTAAGGTAAGACAGGGATTTGCCTAGCAGTGATTTATAGATGACCTGAAGCCAGTGGGTTTGGCGACAAATATGTAGTGAGGGCCAGCCAACAAGAGCGTACAGGTCACAATGGTGGGTAGTATATGGGGCTTTGGTGACAAAACGGATGGCACTGTGATAGACTACATCCAATTTGCTGAGTAGAGTGTTGGAGGCTATTTTGTAAATGACATCGCCGAAGTCAAGGATCGGTAGGATAGTCAGTTTTACGAGGGCATGTTTGGCAGCATGAGTGAAGGAGGCTTTGTTGCGAAATAGGAAGCCAGGCAGGCTTGAGACCAGGCAGGCTGGAGCAGAGGAGACCAGGCCAGGTGGCCTTAGTATGGTAACACACAGGATCATTTGAGTTAGCCACCTACACAACTGACTGGCAGACACATGACTTCCCTACACCAGGGTCAGTCAGTTGTGTAGGTGACAGGTAGCGTAGCGGTTAAGAGCGTTGGGCCAGTAACCGAAAGGTTGTTGGTTTGACTCCCCGAGTCGACTAGGTGAAAAATCTGCTGATGTGCCCGTAAGCTCTGGATAAGAGTGTCTGCTTAAATGGATAACTGACTGAATCCCTTTTCCCAGACTGCATTTTAGCAGGAGAAAACAGAGGTAGTATTACAAGCAGAAACAGCGTTGTATCCACTTTCTACATCCTAATCCGGCAGACCGGGCTTGTTTGGACCTGGCCTGTTTGCCTCCTGCATCAGGGTCCTTAGTGTATTCAAAGACTACAGCTTAATTTCCCTCAACCATTGATTTCTGGGCTGGCCAAGAGGCCATGGAAAAGCCCATTGATTCACAGGAGGGAAGGAAGGGGAGGGGAGGGGGGTTTTGGGGTGAGTGGGGTAGAGGGAAGGAAGGAGAGTAGAGGAGTGGGGGAGAGTGGGAAGGAGAGTAAATGAGAGGAGAAGAGAGGAGAGCAAAGAGGGTTTGTGTGTGAGATGTGTGAGGGCAGTGAAGTGTGAGGTTGTGTGTAGGGTGAGGTGTATGGGGGAGAAGAGAGATATGAGATATGTTGTTGTTGACAGAGTAATAATCAATGCCCTCCTCTCTCCTCTCTGTAATAACAGTTAGATGAGTCAATCTTTATCTGACAAAGCTCAGTGATAATCTGTGTTCACCACAGGGGGTCTGTTAGGGACAACTAGGGGACAGACAAACACCTACTGTACAATCATCATATCATTAAGCTGGGAGGAGAGTGTGTGTGTGTGTGTGTGTGTGTGTGTGTGTGTGTGTGTGTGTGTGTGTGTGTGTGTGTGTGTGTGTGTGTGTGTGTGTGTGTGTGTGTGTGTGTGTGTGTGTGTGTGTGTGTGTGTGTGTGTGTGTGTGTGTGTGTGTGTGTGTGTGTGTGTGTGTGTGCGTGCGTGCGTGCGTGCGTGCGTGCGTGCGTGCGTGCGTGCGTGCGTGCGGCGTGCGTGCGTCGCGTGTGCGTGCGTGCGTGCGTGCGTGCGTGCGTGCGTGCGTGCGTGCGTGCGTGCGTGCGTGCGTGCGTGCGTGCGTGCGTGCGAGAGGTGTGTGATGAAAGTCTGTGAGGTGATATGTACCTGCTAGGTGACGTGACGGGGTGTGTGTAAGGGTCTGTGAGGTGATTGGTATCTGCTAGGTGACGTGACGGGGTGTGTGTAAGGGTCTGTGAGGTGATTGGTATCTGCTAGGTGACGTGACGGGGTGTGTGTGAGGGTCTGTGAGGTGATTGGTATCTGCTAGGTGACGTGACGGGGTGTGTGTAAGGGTCTGTGAGGTGATTGGTATCTGCTAGGTGACGTGACGGGGTGTGTGTAAGGGTCTGTGAGGTGATTGGTATCTGCTAGGTGACGTGACGGGGTGTGTGTGAGGGTCTGGGAGGTGATTGCTACCTGCTAGGTGACGTGACGGGGTGTGTGTGATGGTCTGGGGACGTCCATCCCTTTAAGAGAAAATAATTATAATGTATCTCTTACACACGCACACCTTCACCCTCAGTTAATTGCCTGTGTGTGTACTGCTAGAGCAGGAGAGCTGACATGATGAGATCAACCATCATCTGCTAACAATTTCCTCACTCAACCCTCCTGACCCTCCTGACCCCCCAACCCTCCACCCCTCCTTCTCCTCTATAATCCTCCTGACCCCCCAACCCTCCACCCCTCCTCCTCCTCTATAACCCTCCTGACCCACCAACCCTCCACCCCTCCTCCTCCTCTATAACCCTCCTGACCCCCCAACCCTCCACCCCTCCTTCTCCTCTATAATCCTCCTGACCCACCAACCCTCCACCCCTCCTCCTCCTCTATAACCCTCCTGACCCACCAACCCTCCACCCCTCCTCCTCCTCTATAACCCTCCTGACCCACCAACCCTCCAACCCTCCTCCTCCTCTATAACCCTCCTGACCCACCAACCCTCCAACCCTCCTTCTCCTCTATAACCCTCCTGACCCCCCAACCCTCCACCCCTCCTCCTTCTCCTCCTCTATAACCCTCCTGACCCCCAACCCTCCACCCCTCCTCCTCCTCTATAGCCCTCCTGACCATCCTGACCCCCCAAGCATCCACCCCTCCTCCTCCTCTATAACCCTCCTGACCCCCCAAGCCTCCACCCCCTCCTCCTCCTCTATAACCCTCCTGACCCCCCCCACCCCTCCTCCTCCTCCTCCTCCTCCTCCTCCTCCTCCTCCTCCTCCTCCTCCTCCTCTATAACCCTCCTGACCCCCAAACCCACTGCTCCTCCTCCTCTATAACCCTCCTGACCCCCCCCCCCTCCTCCTCCTCCTCCTCCTCTATAACCCTCCTGACCCTCCTGACCCCCAAACCCACTGATCCTCCTCCTCTATAACCCTCCTGACCCCCCAACCCTGCAACCCTCCTCCTCTTCCTCTATAGAAGCACCACTTAATGCTTCCTACCCCCCCATGTCTCTGTCTGCATCCCAAATGTCACCCTTATTCCCTATATAGTGCACTACATAGGGAATAGCGTGCTATACTCCACTCTCAACCCACTCTCCCTTCATTCCTTTACTCTGACTCACACAGCACTCAAAGCTCAGAGCAATATCTTCTCCCTCAGTTTCTTGTTCCATCCTCTACATCTCTCCCACCCCATTGTCTCCCCCTCTCTACCTCCCCCTCTGTCCCTTCCGCTATCTGTCTCCGCCCCACTGCCTTCCCCCATCCCGATGATTACAAAATGACAACATACACTGTTTTCTACTGACTTTTATTGACCACTGTGTGAGTGTGTGTGTGTGCGTGATTGTGTGTGTGTGTGAGTGATTGTGTGTGTGTGTGAGTGATTGTGTGTGAGTGATTGTATGAGTGCCACATCTGTAAGAGTCTGAACAGAATGAGTCTGAACAGAATGAGTCAAAATAACTACTTCAATCACTTCTCTTCTTGGTTAATACTATCTGGCATCCCATATGAACCTCAACACCATCCAAAACTCTAACAGAATTATACAACAGATGAGTCACCCTCGCTTGCTGAAATGACTTCAGAAAAATCCCACGTCACCATATTAATTAGTCATTTTTCCTTTTGAAAGCCAGAATGATCAAAGTTAATAATTAGTGCAGTGTTATTGGTGTGTTCTCTCTAATGGGACAACACAGCGCTACAGGATTCCTCTGTGTGTCAATTATTGAATCTCTCCTCAGGCTCCCTCCCCTTTGTTGATGTTCTACTCAATGTTCAGCTCATAACTGACACTCCTCACACTCTTTAACAGCCTGCCTGCCGCAATCATTGCTATTTCATTGTGTGTGTACAGTGGCTTGCGAAAGTATTCACCCCCCTTGGCATTTTTCCTATTTTGTTGCCTTACAACCTGGAATTAAAATTGATTTTTGGGGGGTTTGTATCATTTGATTTACACAACATTCCTACCACTTTGAAGATGCAAAATATTTTTTGGGGTGAAACATACAAGAAATAAGACAAAATAACAGTAAACTTGAGCTTGCATAACTATTCACCCCCCCCACCCCCCCCACCCCCCACCCCCCACCCCAAAGTCAATACTTTGTTGAGCCACCTTTTGCAGCAATTACAGCTGCAAGTCTCTTGGGGTATGTCTCTATAAGCTTGGCACATCCAGCCACTGGGATTTTTGCCCACTCTTCAAGGCAAAACTGCTCCAGCTCCTTGAATTTGGATGGGTTCCGCTGGTGTACAGCAATCTTTAAGTCATACCACAGATTCTCAACTGGATTGAGGTCTGGGCTTTGATTAGGCCATTCCAAGACATTTAAATGTTTCCCCTTAAACCACTCGAGTGTTGCTTTAGCAGTATGTTAAGGGTAATTGTCCTGCTGGAAGGTGAACCTCTGTCCCAGTCTCAAATCTCTGGAAGACTGAAACAGGTTTCCCTCAAGAATTTCCCTGTATTTAGCGCCATCCATCATTCCTTCAATTCTGACCAGATTCCCAGTCCCTGCCGATGAAAAACATCCCCACAGCATGATGCTGCCACCACCATGCTTCACTGTGGGGATGGTGTTAATGCCCTTGCCTGGTCCGTGAGTTTTGGTGGGTGGCCCTCTCTTGGCAGTTTTGTTGTGGTGCCATATTCTTTCCATTCTTTAATAATGGATTTAATGGTGCTCCGTAGGATGTTCAAAGTTTCGGATATTTTTTTATAACCCAACCCTGATCTGTACTTCTCCACAACTCTGTCCCTGACCTGTTTGGACAGCTCCTTGGTCTTCATGGTGCCGCTTGCTTGGTGGTGCCCCTTGCTTAGTGGTGTTGCAGACTCTGGGGCCTTTCAGAACAGGGGCCTGTTGCACAAAAGTAGAATTAAGACATCCGGGATAAATGACTCAGCTGAGCTCAATGAAGCCAAAACATGTGCGTCCAGGCTTAATTGGTTGCACAAAGACCAAGCCAGGATGAGCAGACACGGATTCATTAAGCCAGGTGAAACCAATCCTGGATAGGTGCGCGCTCACGGCTCACTCAAATAGACCCCGCCACAGATCACAGATTAACTGATTTACCATGGCAACTAGAGCCGCGTACTTTTCCTCGTCGGAAGCACAAATCCTCATGGAGGCATACGAGGAGGTAAAAGATATAATTAAGAAGAAAGGCAACACCGCCACAGTGATAAAGCAAAGAGAAAAAGCGTGGCAAAGTATTGCAGACCGCCTGAATGCGTAAGTAGTGCACAATTACACACTCACCGCTCCGCTGAAACATCACAATTACAATTCAAATATTTAATTCACATCTCCAAAAATGCAGTTGTACTGTAATTATGAAACGGTTAAATTTTTAATTGAAATGCACTGCAGATATGAGTGAAATTGTGTAAAGTAACTCCATCACACTGTATAAAGCTATGATACATTTTTTGATATTTTTACTGAAAACAAGACAAAAATACCAAGTAATTTTTTGCAGTGTGACTCCATTAAATGTGTGTGTGTGTGTGTGTGTGTGTGTGTAGATTAAACATGAACGGGCCAAAACGGACATGGCAGCAGGTCAAAATCAAATACAAGAACATTCTGCAGAATGGTATGGTCCCTGACTAATATTTAACAAAGCACAAGCATATATTGTACCCAGAAGGTGCCTGCTCACACATTGTCTGTACTGTTTTAGCAGTGAAAAAGAATACCCACAGACAAGGCACGGGTGGTGGGTCACCAAAGGCTGACCTTACCCCAGCAGAGGACATGGCCTTGGAGCTAAATAAAGGCAGGCCCGTCTTAGAGGGGATCCCTGGGGGGAAAGAGACGAGCATAGGTTCCTCCCAAGATGCCACCCGCTTCATTCAAGGTATGTCCTTCCATCTCTACATGGGATACAACCACATTCATATTGAATCAATTTGGACTGTCTGACTTTGGTTTACCTATTGCCTTGCAGTGTCTGGCAGCACTGTGTTCCTGTTAGAGCCACCAGCACAAGCACCAGACGATGCTGATCCAGTGAGTACTCCATCAAAGGCATACTGTAGGCCTGGCATGTCTTGTCTACTAGCTTCAATATGAATCCGATTAAATGTGATAGGGTGAAGGCCCCAGTGCAGCAGCAACAGCACATGATGGAGACGATGATGAGGAGGAGACCATCTCTCTGGATTCCAGAAGGCATGAGGTATCATGTTAAGACTGTGAAAGTACTATTTACTCTACAATGGTGAGGAGTCCTCATCAAAATCAAAAAATCTAATTTCTTTTACAGGACCCAGATGCTATACAGTGGGAAAACCAGCCTGGCAACATAGTGCGTATTAATAAAAGGACACCACATCCTGCCAAATTCCAGCTGCGCTAATTGTATTGTGTTCACAGAGCTCACAAGCTATCAGAAAGTTGTATGGCAACCACCTCCGGCGCCAAATAGAACTGGCAGACATAGACATTCAGTACAAGAAGAAAAAGATGGAAAATCTTGCACTGGAGTCCGAAATAAAAAAGAGGACAATTAGGAAACTGGACCTTGAAATAAAAAAACTTGAGAGGGAGGTGAGATATGCCTTCAATGTACACTGTATGCTAACTGTAACACAAATGTATTAATCATTATTTTTCTTTCCTCCCCCAGCTCCAAGAAGATGACACAGCTCAAAATAAAAATTAGGTATATTCTCGTAAAGTCAAGTGAGCCATGACATATGAGCTCTTATTGTGAGCACACAGGACGGTGGCATCTTTCTAAGTTTTTTTTTATTTTCCCAGCAATCAGTACAACCAAGTCATCGTTATAAGGCATCGCCCTCTTTTGCCCACCCCCCCAGCACCAGGTGTGGCCACTAGCCTATATGAAGGCCCAAAATTGTGTGTTCCTTTCTGCTCTGACAATGGCATGCCCATTCGTGCGAGATGTGGTGGATGAAGAAGCACTTGTGCTGAGGAGAGCCTTCAGGCGAGAAAGGGTCTTCAGGGACCGGTTGGACCCACTGGCCTTCCCTGATGACCATCTATATGAAAGATACAGGTTTTCTGCAGATGGCATCAGGTATCTATGCAGACTACTGGGTCCCAGGATTAAGCACCGCACTGCACGGAGCCATGCACTGAGTGTGGAGCAAATGGTTTGTGTGGCCTTGCGCTTTTTTGCTAGTGGAGCCTTCCTGTACTCAGTGGGGGATGCAGAACAGCTGAACAAGGCCACAATTTGCCGCACAATAAGGAGTGTGTGTCTGGCTATCAAAGCATTAGCAGATGTCTTCATCTCCTTCCCTGGCCACAGAAGACTCTGTGACATCAAAGAGGAGTTCTATAGGATTGCAGGTAAGAGGATCTACAAATTACAGGACAACTGTTAACACATAGTAGGATACTCATTACTTTGTGTGACAGGTTTCCCCAATGTCATTGGTGCAGTGGACTGCACACACATAAGGATAAAAGCCCCCTCAGGTGCCCATGAGGCCGATTTTGTGAATAGGAAATCCTTTCACAGCATTAATGTTCAGGTGAACATAACTTTTTGATATTGTCCATTGACGAACACTCTGCATTGCCAGTGATGTGCATTGATTGGTGTAATATTCCTCATCTTATGATTTCAGATGGTCTGCAATGCTGACTGTGTGATCAGCAATGTTGTGGCAAAATGGCCTGGCTCAGTCCATGACTCCAGAATCTTTCGGGCCTCTGAAATCTATCAGTGCCTATCACAAGGTAAGCCACACAACCCCTATTTATAACCATCATGGCTGTGTCAAGAATATCACTGTGTTTATGAGGTAGTAATGATGAGATTTTGTGTTGACAGGTGAATTCTCTGGTGTGTTGCTGGGAGACAGGGGGTATGGCTGCCAGCCTTTTCTCCTGACACCTTTCACAGACCCCCAGGAAGCACAGCAGGCCTACAACCATGCCCATGCCAGGACCAGGGCCAGAGTTGAAATGACCTTTGGCCTCCTGAAGGCACGCTTTCACTGCCTTCACAAATTAAGGGTCAGCCCTGTTAGGGCATGTGATATTACTGTGGCTTGTGCTGTCCTCCACAATGTGGCCTGCCTGAGGAAGGAGAGGGCCCCCAGAGTGCCACCAGCCATGGACTGGGACAATCCGGCAATCTTCCCTGATGACGACAGTGGTCGGCTGCTGAGGGACCAATATGTGTTGAATTATTTTAGTTAGTATGTGTGCTTTCAATTTTGGTTAAATATGTCCGCGGTGGCAGAGGAATTTGGGTTTTTTGGGGTTCGTTTTTTTACGAATTTGGCCTCTTATGATGTTTGTGCGGTATACTGTGTGTAATACAAGGCTGCAGGGAGGCTACTGCATCCATTCATTTGTCTGTTCAGTTGATGTGTATGGATTTGTCCTGCATTTATTTTAGTGTGCAGACATGCAGGGTGTGTTATATACAGACCTTTGAATGTGTATGTATCATTTTGTATAATATGCTTGGATTCTGTGCTTTCCATCTTGTAGAGTCACTGTGACTTCAGTTTCGAAAGGAGCTGATGGTTTACCTGCTTTGTTTTGTCCTTATTCAATAAAGGAACATAATGTTACACATTGTGTTTTTATATTCATATGGAATGTGTATTTGTTTATATGACAGAGTACTAGGGCCACACTGAAGAAAAAGGATAAAGTCATAAATTTATGAGGCTGGTTCTTTCTGCAGAAAAGCTACATATTGTTTTTACAGTTTTGATACTTATGACAATGTGATACTTAATATTCTGGCACATCAGCATGTCTTTGTTTATGAAACCATACTGAAGTACAATTTCACGAAATGCCCCACATCTGTCATTTTAACAACTGTCCTCCTTTAAAACAACTGGTTACAATATTATGACTTGTGTTTTTTTCCCCTCTGTGGCCCTAATATTCTATCATTTTATATATAGCCTTATAGTCTATGGGAAACTGTAAATTATCTAATGATAGCAACATCATCTAAAAATCATTTTTTATCCAAAATCATTGAAATTAATGATCACAAACGTTTAAATAATGACAGTGGGTCTAGTTATATGTGATAACAATGTATAGTGAGCAGTGAAATAACTATTGGTTTCCATTTGTGGTGACTGCTGACTGACATTAGGGATGAGATTAAATAGATCCTGGAATTTAGCCTGGTCTGGAGCAGGCTAGCTCCACAGAATAAATCTCCATGGTAATTTATACCATAACATATCCTCCTGCCCCCTATCCATCTTTAGTGCAACCGGATTACGGATCAATTGAGCCAGGATCACCAAGATATCCTGGCTTAATCCCTTATCCTAGTTTTGTGCAACAGGCCCCAGGTGTATATATACTGAGATCATGTGACAGATCATGTGACACTTAGATTGCACACAGGTGGACTTTATTTAACTAATTATGTGACTTCTGAAGGTAATTGGTTGCACCAGATCTTATTTAGGGGCTTCATAGCAAAGGGGGTGAATACATATGCACAAGTAATTTTTTTAATTTCGCTTCACCAATTTGGACTATTTTGTGTATGTCCACTACATGAAATCCAAATAAAAATCAATTTAAAATACAGGTTGTAATGCAACAAAATAGGAAAAACGCCAAGGGGGATGAATACTTTTGCAAGGCACTGTATGTATGTGTGTGTGTCTGCGTGCTTTTGTGTGTGTGTGTGTGTGTGTGTGTAAGGAGGCCGATCTGATTTGATATTCTCTCCCAGATGTTGTAAAACATTGAAGGCCTATTATCAGCCTCATTGAGGTTATGAATGTACTAATCCATTTATGAAGCTAATATTTCCACCCTTCAGTCTTACAGGCCTTTAAACGCCAGCGCTAGCAGCTAAACATATGTTCTATTTGCATATACAATAGGTAATTTAGTATAGAAGCTGTCCCTCCTACTCTGATGTCCCTAATCACAGAGAGAGGAGAGGAGAGGAGAGGAGAGGAGAGGAGAGGAGAGGAGAGGAGAGGAGAGGAGAGTAAAGAAGGAGAGGAGAGAAGAGCTGTGTTGGACGTGTTTAACTAGATGTCCCCACAAGAATAGTAAACAAACAAAAAGTTGACCAACTGAGGACATTTTGTTGGTCCCCACAAGGTCAAATGCTATTTCTAGGGGGTTTAGGGTTAAGGTTAGAATTAGTGTTAGAGTTAGAATTAGATTTAGGGTTAGGAGCTAGGAGCTAGGGTTAGTTTTAGGGTTAGGAGCTAGGGCTGGTTTAGGGTTAGGAGCTAGGGATAGGTTTAGGTTTAAGGTTAGGTTTTGGGGTTAGGGTTAGTGTCACGACTTCCGCCCGAGGCTGCCTCCCCTCCTTGTTCAGGCAGGTTTCGGCGTTCGTCGTCATCGGCTTACTAGCTACTGCCGATCCCATTCTCATCACTCCACTTGTCATGTCTTGTCTTGTCAATCACACACACCTGGTGCTTATTCCCCTAATTAGTATGTATATAAGTGTTCCCTCTGTTCTCCTTGTCTTTGTGAGTGATTGTTTCATTGTGAGAGCTGCTCTTCCATTTGTTATTGCCAAGCTGAAATATTTCCCTTGTGGTAGTTTCGTATTGACGCTGGGTGCGTTTTATTTATGTAAACGGAATAAACTCTGGACTTCGGTGTTTTACCTCCTGCGCCTGACTCCTTCATTCACACCTCATCACAGTTAGGTTTAGGGGTTAGGGAAAATAATATTTTGAATGGGACTGAATTGTGTGTCCCCACAAGGTTAGTTGTACAAGACAGTGTGTGTGTGTGCGTGTGTGTGCAGTTAAACAGTAGAACTGATACGACTGGGAGTCATCTAAAGATGATTTAGAAGTGTTTAAGGAATACTGAGAGAGAGAGCTGAATACTAAGTGTGCATGTGTTTGTGTGTGTGTGTGTATGTGTGTGTGTGTACGGTAGCTGTGTATCAGGATGTCTCTCTACAGGAGAGCAGCCCACACACACGCAGGACAGGAAATTACAGGTTCACCTGGGCCAGATCTCACCTGTGATACGTCCTGCCTCAGCATCCACTCTCTCTGCCTGCCCCAATCATTACTATTGCATTGTGTGTGTGTGTGTGTGTAAGTGGAGGCTGATCTGATTTGATATTCTCTCCCAGTGAGGTTATGAATGTACTAATCCATTTATGAAGCTAATATTTCCACCCTTTAGTCTTACAGGCCTTTAAACGCCAGCGTTAGCAGCTAAACATATGTTAGATTTGCATTTGCAATAGGTAATTTAGTACGCTACTAAAATCTTAAACAGGCATTAATGATGTAAGCTGTCCCTGATAACAGGGAGATGAGGGGAGAGGAGGAGGAGAGGAGAGGAGAGGGAGGAGAGGAGAGGAGAGGAGAGGAGAGGAGAGGAGAGGAGAGGAGAGGAGAGATCGAGAGGAAAGGAGGAGAGGAGAGAAGAGGTGTGGTGGACGTGTGTAACTAGATGTCCCCACAAGAATAGTAAACAAACAAAAAGTTGACCAACTGAGGACATTTTGTTGGTCCCCACAAGGTCAAATGCTATTTCTAGGGGGTTTAGGGTTAAGGTTAGAATTAGTGTTAGAGTTAGAATTAGATTTAGGGTTAGGAGCTAGGGTTAGTTTTAGGGTTAGGAGCTAGGGCTGGTTTAGGGTTAGGAGCTAGGGTTAGGTTTAGGGTTAGGAGCTAGGGCTAGGTTTAGGGTTAGGAGCTAGGGCTATGTTTAGGTTTAAGGTTAGGTTTTGGGGTTAGGGTTAGGTTTAATATTTTGAATGGGACTTAATTGTGTGTCCCCACAAGGTTGGTTGTACAAGACGGTGTGTGTGTGTGTGTGTGTGTGTGTGTGTGTGTGTGTGTGCAGTTAAACAGTAGAACTGATATGACTGGGAGTCATCTAAAGATGATTTAGCAGTGTTTAAGGAATACTGAGAGAGAGAGCTGAATACTAGGTGTGTGTGTTCGTCCGTGTGTGTGCATGTGTCTGTGTGTGTGCGTGTGTGTGTGTGTGTGGGTGTACATGTGTGTGTGTGTACGGTAGCTGTGTATCAGGATGTCTCTCTACAGGAGAGCAGCCCACACACACACAGGACAGGAAATGACAGGTTCACCTGGGCCAGATCTCACCTGTGATATGTCCTGCCTCAGCATCCACTCTCTCTGCTCTCTACATCCCTCTCTTTATCTTCCTAACTCCTCTCCATCCATCCCTCTCTCTCTCGCCTCTGCCCAGATCTGCTGGATTCATCCCTCTACTCTCTCCATCTCTCTCTCTCTCTCTCTCTCTCTCTCTCTCTCTCTCTCTCTCTCTCTCTCTCTCTCCCTCTCCCTCTCCCTCTCCCTCTCCCTCTCCCTCTCCCTCTCTCTCTCTCTCTCTCTCTCTCTCTCTCTCTCTCTCTCTCTCTCTCCCTCTCCCTCTCCCTCTCCCTCTCCCTCTCCCTCTCCCTCTCTCTCTCTCTCTCTCCCTCTCCCTCTCCCTCTCCCTCTCCCTCTCCCTCTCTCTCTCTCTCTCTCTCTCTCTCTCTCTCTCTCTCTCTCTCTCTCTCTCTCTCTCTCTCTCTCTCTCTCTCTCTCTCTCTCTCCCTCTCCCTCTCCCTCTCCCTCTCCCTCTCCCTCTATCTCTCTCTTTCTCTCTCTCTTTCTCTCTCTCCAGCTCTCTCTTTCCCATCAACTAATGAAACCCAGTAGCAGAGACACACAGCCAAAGTTTACTTTCCTGGTTTACTGTCAGCAGTTTTAGTTTGTTGGCAGACACAGGCATACAAACACACACACACACACACACACACACACACACACACACACAGACACTCTGGTGGCCTGTTGTGTGTGATATGTTATTGGTGCTGTGTGTTCTGTAGACCTCTCAGTGTGTGCGAGAAGAAGAGGATGCCAGAAGTAAAGAGACATCCAGCCCTGGACCATCACTCCTCCCTCCCTCCCTCCCTCCTCCTAACCCAACCAACCATCACCCCTCCCTCCCTCCCTCCCTCCTCCTAACCCAACCAACCATCACCCCTCCCTCCCTCCCTCCCTCCTCCTAACCCAACCAACCATCACCCCTCTCTCCCTCCCTCTCTCCTCCTAACCCAACCAACCATCACCCCTCTTTCCCTCCCTCCCTCCTCCTAACCCAACCAACCATCACCCCTCTCTCCTTCCCTCCCTCCTCCTAACCCAACCAACCCCCACATCTCTCCAGCCTCCAACGGACCACTGCCAGCCTGCTGTCCTGCTAACTGCTGTCCTGCTAACTGCTGTCCTGTTAACTGCTGTCCTGCTAACTGCTGTCCTGCTAAATGCTGTCCTGCTAACTGCTGTCCTGCTAACTGCTATCCTGCTAATATAGGAGTATTTTATGTATCATTAAGGCACATGTAGGGAGATGCCAAAGGTAAAATATTATAAACATGTTTGATATTTTATAATCCAGATACATGCTTAAATAAGGAATATAGCCATGTAGTATATGCTGTGTTTTAAATTAATGTATGCGTTCTTTCACAAAAGCTCTCAACAGTATGCGTTACATTAGTTCTTTTGTAAGAAGGGGCCTAAGCCACGCAGCCAATAGAATG
>NC_059222.1:47176120-47203620 GCF_020615455.1 Coregonus clupeaformis | reverse complement strand
CATTCAAACAGTCTCTCAAACACTCAAACAGTCAATCAAACACTCAAACAGTCAATCAAACACTCAAACAGTCTCTCACACACTCAAACAGTCGTTCACACACTCCAACAGTCTCTCACACACTCAAACAGTCGTTCACACACTCAAACTTTAGCTCTTCTTTACCTTTATAAACAGGCACACCTCTGGCTGTCCAGTTTTAACAGTCCTGTGGAACTGTGGCATTTTGTTTCTTCCTGGTTGATCAATAAGTTATACTGATTGGCTGGAGAGAGAACACACCTGGTTTCCCATGTAGCTGATGTCACACCTGGTTTTGTATTCTATGTAACCGCTAGCAGTCCACCAGCGTTACCAGACATGGCTAACTGACATTCAGCATGCTGCTGTTAGTGATATCTACCGCCATCGGCCGTGATGTTAAGCTGACGAGCAACATGGCAATGGACCGTTGACATGGCCCATGTCTGTCCGATGATGGGCTACTGTAAGCTTTCTCCCAGGGAAGATAAGGTGTTAATAATCCACCACTTTGTGGTCCTCTGTAGCTCAGCTGGTAGAGCACGGCGCTGGTAACGCCAAGGTAGTGGGTTCGATCCCCGGGACCACCCATACACAAAAATGTATGCACGCATGACTGTAAGTCGCTTTGGATAAAAGCGTCTGCTAAATGGCATATTATTATTTAACGTTTAAACTTTGAAACTTAGGAACCATTTTGGAGATATTTTCCACCTCCCACACGCTCCACACTGTCTTACATCTCTATCACAGGCTAACCAGTGTAGCAGTTGGACTGCGGGGGACTGAGAGAGACTGAGGGGGTTGAGGAGCTGTATACCGTGGAGTAGCGTCTGGGCTGTGTACCGTGGAGTAGCGTCTGGGCTGTGTACCGTGGAGTAGCGTCTGGGCTGTGTACCGTGGAGTAGCGTCTGGGCTGTGTACCGTGGAGTAGCGTCTGGGCTGTGTACCGTGGAGTAGCGTCTGGGCTGTGTACCGTGGAGTAGCGTCTGGGCTGTGTACCGTGGAGTAGCGTCTGGGCTGTGTACCGAGCTGCGTACTGTAGCGTTGTGCTGTACCACGGTATGACAGACTGAGACTGGGACTGGGAGGGATAATGGTGCGTAGCTCTGCAGGCCATTAGGACAGAGGGTTTCTGAGGGAGGCTCTGCTTCTCTGACGCCAGTCTGTCAGCTTGATAGATCTCCAGCAGACACACACACACACACACGCATGCACTTACACGTACACACAAATGTATGCACGCACGCAGGCACAAAAACATGCACACACACACACACACACACACACACACACACACACACACATCAAATAAAACAACTCTCTGCTCTGCCTGTCTGCCTGAGGAACCACGGTGTGTGTGTCCCCTAGCTGGTCTCTCTGTTCTGTCTGCAGGGCCCAGGGACCAGCACCATCCTCCCCTAGCTGGTCTCTCTGTTCTGTCTGCAGGGCCCAGGGACCAGCACCACCCTCCCCTAGCTGGTCTCTCTGTTCTGTCTGCAGGGCCCAGAGACCAGCACCATCCTCCCCTAGCTGGTCTCTCTGTTCTGTCTGCAGGGCCCAGGGACCAGCATCATCCTCCCCTAGCTGGTCTCTCTGTTCTGTCTGCAGGGCCCAGGGACCAGCACCATCCTCCCCTAGCTGGTCTCTCTGTTCTGTCTGCAGGGCCCAGGGACCAGCATCATCCTCCCCTAGCTGGTCTCTCTGTTCTGTCTGCAGGGCCCAGGGACCAGCATCATCCTCCCCTAGCTGGTCTCTCTGTTCTGTCTGCAGGGCCCAGGGACCAGCATCATCCTCCCCTATCTGGTCTCTCTGTTCTGTCTGCAGGGCCCAGGGACCAGCATCATCCTCCCCTAGCTGGTCTCTCTGTTCTGTCTTCAGGGCCCAGGGACCAGCACCACCCTCCCCTAGCTGGTCTCTCTGTTCTGTCTGCAGGGCACAGGAGGCAGAGAGACAGTCCCATAATAAAACCATCTGAACAATAACAACCCGTCTCAATGAAGGAATAGCAAGGCAGCTCTGTCTCTGACATGCAGACCGTCTGACAGGAGGAGGATGTTGGTTTCCCCAGTGCTGGTTCATCTTTGACTCTCTTCAGAAGATGACTGGTCAGGGTCACCTCATCTGGCCTCTATAGACTTATCTGAACACACACACACATGGGCACGCACACACACACACACACACACACACACACACACACACACACACACACACACACGCACACGCACACGCACACACACACACACAAACACACACATACACACAGACAGGCGCTAGAGCATGCACACACACAGACAGACAGACAGACACACACACTCTTCTACAGACAGCTCTAGGAGACTTCCTGCCAAGTGGGTTCTATAAGCCTTGTTATTCCCAGCTCATTTCACACCAATGGCAGGACAGCTCCTTTGAACAGCCTGTTTCATGCTCTGCTGAATAGCTGCTTGGATAAAAGGAATATATTAATAGATGTGGTCTCTTCTCCTTCTCCCCTTGACGTCAGGCTGGAGAGAGTGTCTGTCTCCGGACCAGCATGCTCCACCTCCACCTCACCTGGTAAAAACACACACGGTGTTGTCAAGTGTAACACAGCTATACATTACCTTCATCTCATACATTACTATACATCTATTCCACGTGGTGGTGTTAGTTTTATACCCAGTGAGTCCATCTCTCATACTGGGACCAGGCTGTTGGTCGCGTGGTGACGACACACTGAGGCTGTGTCAGCAATGACACCCTCTTCCCATGGCCCATAGGGCTGTAGTTAAAAGTGGTGCACTATGTAGGGGATAGGGTGCCATTTGGGACAGACACTGAAGTTTCCTCACACTCTTTTGTCTGACTGAAGAGAGGAAGGCAAAGTTTTTTTTCCTAGTGAATCAATCCTTACATCCTCCTCTCTCTTTCAGCACTGCATTAGATACACTCTGTATTGTATTCATGGTCCTCCCGGGTCGATCAAAATGTATTATAGTGTTTTACGCTTTCATTTTATCCCTCTGGTGTGTATATGTTAACAACCACCCTCTAAATATACCATCATGTAACACAGTGTGACTGAATGACTTGTTTTTCCACATAACCATACTGCTGTAATCTCCCCTAGGCCTAATGTAGCATATAGAAGATAATGTAGTACAGATAGTGTAGTCAGATAATATAACATACAGATAATGTAGAACAGATAATGTAACATATATGTAATGTAGTACAGATAAATGTAACATATAGATAATGTAGAACAGATCATGTAGTAGAGATAAATGTAACATATAGATAATGTAGAACAGATAATGTAGTATATAGATTGATAGTCCCCTGTAGCTCAGTTGGTAGAGCATGGCACTTGCAATGCCAGGGTTGTGGGTTCGTTTCCCACGGGGGGGCAGTATGAAAAATGTATGCACTCACTAATTGTAAGTCTGGATAAGAGCGTCTGCTAAATGACTAAAATGTAAAAAATATGTAAATGTAATAACAAAGTGTTACCCTGATCTCCAAAAGTATGACCGAAGAAGTATTACATGTGCTAAAACAGATTGTACTAAAACAAACTGATTGAGGTCTTTAAGTGTATTATGGCCATGTTATCTAGTGTACTAAAACACACTGGCTGAGGTCTTCTAAGGTAAAACCTGAAAAGAGAGAATTCCAAGTAGAGAGGAAGAGAAGTAATCCAGATCTAGTCTGTCTGTGGGGGAATCTTGTAAAACTCTTGTTTCCACAACACTTTTAATTAGTGTTGCATGAAGACACTCACTGGAGAGGCTTCAATTAGACTGAGATCTCTCTCTCTCTCTTTCTCTTTCTCTCTCTTTCTCCAAACTTCATGCATCACATGGAGAGAGGGGGAGAGGGGGAGGAGGGGGGAGAGAGAGAGAGAGAGAGAGAGAGAGAGAGAGAGAGAGAGAGAGAGAGAGAGAGAGAGAGAGAGAGAGAGAGAGAGAGAGAGAGAGAGAGTGGGAAGTATTTTTTAGAATAACTGTAAATGCGGTAGTAGGAAATAAAAGCCTGCTGATTCAGATTGTGCCAGTGGGTTTAATTGCAACACACAAAAACGCACACACACACATACGAACAAACACGCACACACGCGCACTCACACACACATCATCGCTAAGCCGCACACACCAACATGCAGGGAGCAGCAGGCTCCAGACACAGTTCATACTAGGAACACTGGTTTGGTCTCCTCCTCTCCTAGTCTCTCCTACTGTTTCTCCCCAGTCTCCTCCTCTCCTAGTCTCTCCTACTGTTTCTCCCCAGTCTCCTCCTCTCCTAGTCTCTCCTACTGTTTCTCCCCAGTCTCCTCCTCTCCTAGTCTCTCCTACTGTTTCTCCCCAGTCTCCTCCTCTCCTAGTCTCTCCTACTGTTTCTCCCCAGTCTCCTCCTCTCCTAGTCTCTCCTACTGTTTCTCCCAAGTCTCCTCCTCTCCTAGTCTCTCCTACTGTTTCTCCCCAGTCTCCTCCTCTCCTAGTCTCTCCTACTGTTTCTCCCCAGTCTCCCCCTCTCCTAGTCTCTCCTACTGTTTCTCCCCAGTCTCCTCCTCTCCTAGTCTCTCCTACTGTTTCTCCCCAGTCTCCTCCTCTCCTAGTCTCTCCTACTGTTTCTCCCCAGTCTCCTCCTCTCCTAGTCTCTCATACTGTTTCTCCCCAGTCTCCTCCTCTCCTAGTCTCTCCTACTGTTTCTCCCCAGTCTTCCCAGTAAGGCCTTTCTCTGCTCTAACCAGGGGACAGTCTGTGGATTTGTATAGATACATTACCTGCAGACCAGTCATGCTTTCATCCATGGGGTGCGTCTCTAATGGCACCCTATTTCCTATATAGTGCACTACTAATGACCAGAATATAGGAAACAGGGTGCCATTTAAGACGTAGCCCTTGTGTGGTGTCTGAGTCTCTCCCAGTCCCCTACTGGTCCTTTCCCAGTGTCACCACCCAGGGGCCATGTCTGTGAGTTGGTAAACCCAATTTCCAAATAAATCGCCAACCCGTGGCGTAACTGCAGTAACAGAATTACGCTATAGCTTGACGGTTTAATTACGCCAGTTGTTTCTGTATCTTAGCTTTCACAGAATTACGCTATGGCTTGACAATTTAATTACGCCATGTGGTGCCCTATCTTAGCTGTCCATCAAACTCCTCAAAAGTGAAACTAAAACTTAATTTTAATCATTAATTACGAATGGTTAAGGTTAGGGTTAACGTTAAACGTACGTTTAGGCATACATTCCGAATGGTTAAGGTTAGGGTTAGGGTTTGGTAAAGGCTTAAAACAAAAACGAGAGTCTAGCGCTGCGATTGAACACACGACCTTCGGAGCCGGAGTCTGCGACTTAAACTAGAAGGTAGTAGGCGCTCACGTTGCCCCTAGTGGACGCTATAGCTTCCACATTTTGCCAGTTTCCTTTGGAAAATGGGCTGTGGTAGAGATATGGTGCCATGCTTTCATCACCCAGCCACTCTGTCTCCCTCTTTCCCTCTCTCTTTCTCTCTTTCTACCTCACACACTCTCTCTCTCTCTCTCTCTCTCTCTCTCTCTCTCTCTCTCTCTCTCTCTCTCTCTCTCTCTCTCTCTATCTCTCTCTCTCGCTCTCTCTCTCTCTCTCTATCTCTCTCTCTCTCTCTCTCTCTCTCTCGCTCTCTCTCTCTCTACCTCCCTCGCTCTCTCTCTACCTCACTCTCTCTATCTCTCTCTCTCTCTCGTACTCTCTCTCTCGACCTCCCTCACTCTCTCTCTCTCTACCTCCTCTCTCTCTCTCTCTCTCTCTCTCTCTCTCTCTCTCTCTCTCTCTCTCTCTCTCTCTCTCTCTCTCTCTCTCTCTCTCTCTCTCTCTCTCTCTCTCTCTCTCTCTCTCTCGCTCTCTCTCTCTCTACCTCCCTCGCTCTCTCTCTACCTCACTCTCTCTATCTCTCTCTCTCTCTCGTACTCTCTCTCTCGACCTCCCTCACTCTCTCTCTCTCTACCTCCTCTCTCTCTCTCTCTCTCTCTCTCTCTCTCTCTCTCTCTCTCTCTCTCTCTCTCTCTCTCTCTCTCTCTCTCTCTCTCCCCATCTCTCTATAACCCCATGCACCAGTCCTCTCTGCATCTGGCTGATGATGGCATTACTGTCAGGGTAACTGATCAGGTTGTGAAGGTTACAGCCAGTTCTCTCTCTCTCTCTCGTACTCTCTCTCTCGACCTCCCTCACTCTCTCTCTCTCTACCTCCTCTCTCTCTCTCTCTCTCTCTCTCTCTCTCTCTCTCTCTCTCTCTCTCTCTCTCTCTCTCTCTCTCTCTCTCTCTCTCTCTCTCTCTCTCTCTCTCTCTTTACCTCCCTCACACTCTCTCTATCTCGCTCTCTCTCTCCCTCTCTCTCTCTCTTTCTCGCTACCGCTCTCGCTCTCTCTCTCTACCTCCCTCACTCTCTCTCTCTCTACCTCCCTCTCTCTCTACCTCCCTCTCTCTCTCTCTCGCTCTCTCTTTCTCTCTCTCTCTCTCTCTCTCTCTCTCTCTCTCTCTCTCTCGTCTCTCTCTCTCCCCTTCTCTCTCTCTCCACAGTCGCTCCAGAAAAACAGCCTCAGCTAGGTAAAAGCAGCTTTGGGCATTAAACTCATTCCCTGTAATCAGCTTCAGAGTATTCAACAAATATGATCTATACCTGCTCTTCCACGCCTCTCACATTCACACAAGCAAACTCAAAGCTGAGGAACGGAGAGAGGGAGAAGAGGAGAGAGACAGGTAGAGGGGAAGCGATGAAGAGATGGAGAGTGGGAGACGAGAGAGAGGGGGGAGAGAGAGATATGGAAAGATGGATGTTTGCTTGTAGATTTTTCAGCTTCATAGTCTTGTGTATTTCTGAGAGCTGTTGCACTCCTATCTTTTGGCACAAGACAATAATCATGAAGCAGCTATACAGTATGTGGCTACAGTGAAAATTGAAACACTTGTATTATTATTAAACAGTCGTTTCATACTATTTTCATCATTAGCTCCATAGAGTCTGGGGATTTTAACCAGAAGATAGTAAGGCCTCTGGTACAGTAGACTAACTACCTGAAATAATCACCTAATTCTATTATGTAGATACTAACTTTTGTTACTACATTATTAGCTAGGTTAAGAGAGGCTTTTCACATAATCACACAATCACACAGTAACATTCTGTTCAATATTGTTTTTACTACTTCAGATGATCATACATTTTATGCATGTGTCTTTCAGGCAGCAATAATATTTATGCATGCATGTGTGAAAAGATAGGAAGCTTTAATTTGTCCCTGGCAACAACAATATGGTGTATTTATATTCTCCCTGCATCCCAGTCATACATATTTCATATATAGTATTCCTTCAAGCTGAATGCACTACGGCACATCAGAGAAATTATACAGAGATTGTCTATTATTTAACAGCTCTGTGGTCAGATGGTCCTCGTATCTGACTACTGTACAGTCTACTACCACTGACCAACTAGTTATAGTGTACCTATGACCTTCAGGGTTGGACCTAATATCTAATATCACAGATCTGACTACTGTACAGTCTAATACCACTGACCAGCTAGTTATAGTGTACTTATGACCGTCAGGGTTGAACATAATATCTAATATCACAGGGCTGTAATATCTGCAGTCATGTATCTCAGACCTTCAATATTGTTGTTTTTTATTTTCAATGTTCTATCTTCTATGATCTGCAATGTTGCAGTGTAGTAGATCATATATTAGTAAATATTCAGTGTTGTAATGAGTGTGTCATTCACCTCAGAGCTGGATGTAGTGAGACTGTGCTCTATTGTTTTAGTGTAATTTCACTTTAGTCTGTATAAACCACCCCTCACCACCACCAGTCCAGTCTATTGTGTGTGTGTGTGTGTGTGTGTGTGTGTGTGTGTGTGTTCACACTCCAGCTAAGTTCCCTGGGGCTTGCAGATGGCACCCGGAACATACCAGATCTCTCCCCCATACACACACATACACACACATACACACACATACACACACATACGCACACCAACCTTCTGCGCTCCAGCCATAGTGGAGGCCTGCCGTCCGGGAGCTGTCCGGTGCCAGACACCAGGTTTCCATTGTAGCTCGGTGTTCCAAGATTCCTGACAGTCTCTGATCTCCAGGGTCTAGGTAGTTTATCTGTTCTCCAGCAGAGAGACTTACAGCAGGGTAAAATAACAACACAATACAAGACAATACCACAACACACTGGTCTACATGGACATCAACATATTCTGTCCTCTAGAAGAGAGAGCCTATGGCCGGGATTCAATCAAAACGCATTACAGAGCAGCGCACTGGGCAGCCGACAATGCTCATTGTAGCCAACAATTGATTGAATCCCAGCCTATAACATGAATAACAATAACAGCACACTGGTCTTCATGATCATCAACATGTGTGGCTGCCCAGCTTTTATCATGGGAAAACCCTGCACACTTGTTCCATGTATTTAATAGTTGGAGACAGAACCAAATATCTAGAGGACTCTATTTAGGGGTGGTTGATGTCACCTTGTTGTTGTTGATGACGCTCATAATAGTAGGTATGGAATTCTACCCACTGCCCTCTGATAACGATGCCCTCTGAGTTATAAACACACACACACGCATGCATGCACACACACACATTTAGGCACGCAGGCACGTGCACACACACACACACACACACACACACACACACACACACTAACAAACACAAACACACTCTAATAATTGCTTGGAACAAGAGGGCAAAGTGGTAGTTTCAGTAAGACAAACCATGGCCTGAAATAAAGCTGTCTATCTTTAGGGGATGCCAAGGAGAGAGGGAGAGGGAAAGAGGAAAAAAGAGAGAGGAAAGAGAGTTTAGCTCTAAACTCTTTCTTTCAGTAACCTCTGGCTGGCAATAAAACAGGCCCTCTTTTTGGGCCTCAACCCAATGAGCCCCACTAACTAACCCCCTAACACTCCTCCCTACACCCTCACATCCTGTCTCGACTTCCTCCCCTCACCCTCTCCTATCACCCCATCATAAACACATAAAGGAGGGAATAAGAGCTGTTGAAGTAGACGAGAGGTATGTTAAAGCCAGTAACCCAGCTGACTAGGCAGGCATCCCTGATCCTGAAACCTTTAAAGCCCTGGTGTTAAATATGTATAGGTGGTGTGGTGCCAAACTATTTAAGGTGGAACTGTATACATGTCAGTGGTTCCTATCAGTCTCTCTGTGTCTGTCAGGCCTGGTAATAAGGGAGCTTCCTTAAGAGGGTAGAATGGACCACTATGTTCCTTCTGACCTCATAGATCCCAACACTTCCTCTACTGACACACTAAGAAGTATGTCATGTTAGTAGGTCAGTATGTTTAGTGCAGGGCTCTCAAACCCTGTCCTGTAGGTTTTCGCTCCAACCCTAACCTAGCGCACCTGATTCTAATAATTAGCTAGTTGATAAGATGAATCAGGTTAGTTACAGCTGGTGTTGGAGTGAAAACCTATAGGAGGGTAGCTCTCCAGGAACAGGGTTGGAGTTAAAACCTATAGGAGGGTGGCTCTACAGGACAGGGTTGGAGTTAAAACCTACAGGAGGGTGACTCTCCAGGAACAGGGTTGGCGTTAAAACCTACAGGAGGGTGGCTCTCCAGGAACAGGGTTGGAGTTAAAACCTACAGGAGGGTAGCTCTCCAGGAACAGGGTTGGAGTTAAAACCTACAGGAGGGTGGCTCTCCAGGAACAGGGTTGGAGTTAAAACCTACAGGAGGGTGGCTCTCCAGGAACAGGGTTGGAGTTAAAACCTACAGGAGGGTAGCTCTCCAAGAACAGGGTTGGAGTTAAAACCTACAGGAGGGTAGCTCTCCAAGAACAGGGTTGGAGTTAAAACCTACAGGAGGGTAGCTCTCCAGGAACAGGGTTGGAGTTAAAACCTACAGGAGGGTAGCTCTCCAAGAACAGGGTTGGAGTTAAAACCTACAGGAGGGTAGCTCTCCAGGAACAGGGTTGGAGTTAAAACCTACAGGAGGGTAGCTCTCCAGGAACAAGGGTTGGAGAGCCCTGGTTTAGTGTACTGTATGTATGTAATCCACAAATAGATATAGAGGGAGAGTTCACTAGGTTAGAGCACCTTCTTATTTCTGACGGTTTCCTGACTTGAGATCCGCGTCCACACTTGAAGTTTGACACAAGTCTCTGACTGACGTCAATGAATCATATACCTGAAAGAGTTGTGTATAGGCTTATATCAACTCTGAACATTTACACACCTATTACACTAAATCATTAGCATTTCAGTTACTCACCACCCCTTACAGATCTCAATCATCTCCCACTACATCCCTGATGGTGACTGCTGAGCTGGGTCAGGTGGGTGAAAGGAGATAACAGTGATGACATTGATAAAATAAATGACAGAGATGACTTAGATGACAGAGATATCTACAGTGTCTTTGTTCCTCTGTGATAAACTACAGAGCTATCAGTCCCCTTTGAGGCTGTGGGAGTCAGTCTGATATGCTGTATATTGGAGCCTTGGTAATGGACTAATCCACCCCTTTATCTGTCTAACTATTTGTATTCTGATGCTCCCCATACAGTAATATCCATGTTCTAAATCCTCTCTATGACACTCTCTGGTTTAATAACTACACTGAAACACAATACTGAAGTTGTGGAATATCAAAACATATCTTTCACAGCAGGGTATTTTTATGCACTTTCTCTTGTTGGTATGAATATGAAGTGTCTTGTGTGTGGAGAGGAGAGGAGGTGCGGAGAGGAGAGGGGGAAGAGGAGAGGAGGAGAGAGGAGAGAGGGAAGTGGAGGGTAGAGGAGAGTTCCCTTTATTCTTGTCTCCCTGGGGGCTGTATCTGGACGAAACCTTCAGCTCTACTCTGGAGAGAGAGAATAAAGGCATGAGTACTTGGAAGGGTTATCCTCTGGAGATAGTTAGCTATTTCTCTCTCTCTCTCTCTCTCTCTCTCTCTCTCTCTCTCTCTCTCTCTCTCTCTCTCTCTCTCTCTCTCTCTCTCTCTCTCTCTCTCTCTCTCTCTCTCTCTCTCTCTCTCTCTCTCTCTCTCTCTCTCTCTATCTCTCTCTCTCTATCTCTCTCTCTCTCTCTCTCTCTCTCAATTCAATTTAAATTTCAATTACATTTAAGGGCTTTAAGGGCTTTATTGGCATGGGAAACGTATGTTAACATTGCCAAAGCAAGTGAAGTAGATAGTAAAGAAAAGTGAAATTAACAATAAATATTAACAGTAAACATTACACTCAGAAGTTCCAAAATAATAAAGACATTTCAAATCTCATAGTATGTATATATACAGTGTTGTAACAATGTGCAAATAGTTAAAGTACAAATCGGAAAATAAATTAACATAAATATGGGTTGAATTTACAATGGTGTTTGTTCTTCACTGGTTGCCCTTTTCTTGTGGCAAAAGGTCACACATCTTGCTGCTGTGATGGCACACTATGGTATTTCACCCAGTAGATAAGGGAGTTTATCAAAATTGGGTTTGTTTTCAAATTCTTTGTGGATCTCTGTAATCTGAGGGAAATATGTGTCTCTAATATGGTCATACATGGCAGGAGGTTAGGAAGTGCAGCTCAGTTTCCACCTCATTTTATGGGCAGTGTTCACATAGCCTGTCTTCTCTTGATAGCCAGGTCTGCCTACGGCGGAATTTTTCAATAGCAAGGCTATGCTAACTGAGTCTATACATAGTCAAAGCTTTCCTTATGTTTGGGTCAGTCACAGTGGTCAGGTATTCTGCCACTGTGTACTCTCTGTTTAGGGCCAAATAGCATTCTAGTTTGCTCTGTTTTTTTGTTTGTTCTTTCCAATGTGTCAAGTAATTCTCTTTTTGTTTTCTCATGATTTGGTTGGGTCTAATTGTGTTGTTGTTGTTGTCGTGGGGCTCTGTGGGGTCTGTTTGTGTTTGTGAAGGAATATACCTTCCTTTCAAGTGGTTATAGTATTTAACAGCTCTTTTCTGGATTTTGATCATTAGCGGGTATCGGCCTAATTCTGCTCTGCATGCATTATTTGGTGTTTTACATTGTACACGGAGGATGTTTTTGCAGAATTCTGCATGCAGAGTCTCAATTTGGTGTTTGTCCCATTTTGTGAATTCTTGGTTGGTGAGCGGACCTCAGAACCATAAAGGGCAATGGGTTCTATAACTGATTCAAGTATTTTTAGCCAGATCCTAATTGGTATGTCGAATTTTATGTTCCTTTTGATGGCATAGAAGGCCCTTCTTGCCTTGTCTCAGATCGTTACCAGCTTTCTGGAAGTTACCTGTGGCGCTGATGTTTAGGCCGAGGTATGTATAGTTCTTTGTGTGCTCTAGGGCAACGGTGTCTAGATGGAATTTGTATTTGTGGTCCTGGCAACTGGACCTTTTTTGGAACACCATTATTTTTTTCTTACTGAGATTTACTGTCAGGGCCCAGGTCTGACAGAATCTGTGCAGAAGATCTAGGTGCTGCTGTAGGCCCTCCTTGGTTGGTGACAGAAGCACCAGATCATCAGCAAACAGTAGACATTTGACTTCAGATTCTAGTAGGGTGAGGCCGGGTAATGCAGACTGTTTTAGTGCCCTCGCCAATTCGTTGATATATATGTTGAAAATGGTGGGGCTTAAACTGCATCCCTGTCTCACCCCACGGTCCTGTGGAAAGAAAAGTATGTGTTTCTTGCCAATTTTAACCGCACACTTGTTGTTTGTGTACATGGATTTTATAATGTCGTATGTTTTTCCCCAACCCCACTTTCCATCAATTTGTATATCTCTCTCTCTCTGTCTCTCTCTCCACCCCCTCTCTCTCTCACCCCTCCTCCCCATCTCGCTCTCTAATTTTCTCTCTCTCTCTTTCTCTCTCTCTCTCTCTCCCTCTCTCTCTCTCTCTCTCTCTCTCTCTCTCTCTCTCTCTCTCTCTCTCTCTCTCTCTCTCTCTCTCTCTCTCTCTCTCTCTCTCTCTCTCTCTCTCTCTCTCTCTCTCTCTCTCTCTCTCTCTCTCTCTCTCTCTCTCTCTCTCTCTCTCTCTCTCTCTCTCTCTCTCTCTCTCTCTCTCTCTCTCCCCATCTCTCTATAACCCCATGCACCAGTCCTCTCTGCATCTGGCTGATGATGGCATTACTGTCAGGGTAACTGATCAGGTTGTGAAGGTTACAGCCAGTTCAGCCTGCCATAACGGATATAATATCTTTAACTAGGAAGTCAGCGGGGCCTGACAGATCTCTGCCGTTCTATTGGTTCTTCAGGGAGGCCTATCAGCGTTATGCAGATGTGATCACAGCCTAACAGTAAACAAACCAAATCACTCCCCAACGTACATCTCTAGTGTGCGTGCGTGCATGCATGTGTGCGTGTGTGTGTGTGTGTTGCAGATTGATGGGTGCCTTAAAATCTGGTGGCAGTGTCGGCTATATAGCTGGCAGACAGACAGACACACACACACACACACACACACACACACACACACACACACACACACACACAGTTTAAACAATATCATACAAACAACAGTCAGAAATACACATAAAGCAATGTCAGTAAAACATTCAGTAAAACATTCAGTAAAACATTCAGTAAAACAGTCCGTAATAGACAACATTTAAGAGGCAGGGGGAAAACATATACAGTTATCAGTTAAAATCTCAGACACTTTGTTTGTAAAAGTATCAATGGACACAAAATATACTGAACAAAAATATAAACACAACATGTAAAGTGTTGGTCCCATGTTTCATGAGCTGAAATAAAAGATCCCAGAAATATTCCATACACACCAAAAGCTTATTTCTCTAAAATGCTGTGCACACATTTGTTTACATCCCTGTTAGTGAGCATTTATCCTTTGTCAAGATAATCCATCCTCCTGACAAGTGTGGCATATCAAGAAGCTTATCAAACGGCATGATCAATACACAGGTGCACCTTGTGCTGGGGACAATAAAAGCCACTCTAAAATGTGCAATTTTGTGACACAAAACAATGCCACAGATGTCTCAAGTTTTTTAACATAAGCTGCCTCCAATGTCGTTTTGGAGAATTTGGCAGTACTTCCAACCGGCATCACAACCGCAGACCACGTGTAACCACGCCAGCCCAGGACCTCCACATCAGGCTTCTTCACCTGTGGGATCGTCAAAGACCAGCCACCTGTACAGCTGATGAAACTGTGGGTTTGCATAACTGAAGAATTTCTGCACAAACTGTCAGAACCGTCTCAAGGAAGCCCATCTGCGTGCTCGTGGTCCTCACCAGGGTCTTGAACTGACTTCAGTGGGCAAAGGCTCACCTTTGATCGCCACTGGCACACTGGAGAAGTGTGCTCTTCACAGATGAATCCCAGTTTCAACTGTGCCGGGCAGATGGCAGACGTGTGGGCGAGCGGTTTGCTGATGTCAAATTTGTGAACAGAGTGCCACATGGTGACAGTGGGGTTATGGTATGGGCAGGCATAAGCTACGGACAACGAACACAATTGCATTTAATTGATTGCAATTTCAATGCACAGAGATACCGTGACGAGATCCTGAGGCTCATTGTCGTGCCATTCATCCGCCGCCATCACCTGATAATGCATGGCCCGATGTCGCAAGGATCTGTACACAATTCCTGAAAGCTGAAAATGTCCCAGTTCTTCCATGGCCCGCATACATACCAGACATGTCACCCATTGAGCATGTTTGGGACACTCTGGATTGACGTGTAAGACACCGTGTTCCAGTTCCCGCCAATATCCAGCAACTTCGCACAGCCATTGAAGAGGAGTGGGACAACATTCCACAGGCCACAATCAACAGCTTGATCAACTCTATGCAAAGGAGATGTGTCACGCTGCATGAGGCAAATGGTGGTCACACCAGATACTGGTTTTCTGATCATTAAGGTATCTGTGACCAACAGATGCATATCTGTATTCCCAGTCATGTGAAATCTATAGATTAAGGCTTAATGAATTTATTTCCATTGACTGATATACTGTATATGAACTGTAACTCAGTAAAATCTTTGAAACTGTTGCATGTTGCATTTATAGTTTTGTTCAGTGTAGCTTAATTTCAGTGTTTTTTTAAGGATGGTCCAGTCTCTAGCAGTGGAGAATTGAAAAGCATTTTCACCAAAGATACTGCGTGTCTTGGGGATTGCCAGGTTTATCTAATTGCTGGATCTCAGGTTGCTGTTGGTGATGGGGTGTCTTAGTAGTGAGCTGAGATAAAGGGAGGTCTTGCCCATGAGGGATTTGTATATACATGTGAGCTAGTGGGTTTGACGTCGTACATGTAGGGATGGCCAGTTAATGGATGACTATAAGTTACAGCGATGGGTTTGGAATGGGCCACTAGTGACAAAGCGAATGGCAGAGTGTTAAAGTACATCCAGTTTGTTGAGGGCGGACTTTGGGGCCATCCTGTAGATGGCATCTCCATAATCCAGGATGGGGAGTATTGTCATTTGGACCAGGGTGTGTTTAGCAGAATGTGTGAATGAAGAATTGTTCCAGTAGAGAAAGCCTATTCTGGACTTGACCTTTGCTGGAAGATTATTGATGTGTGTGTGGAATGATAGTGCCGTGTCCAGCCAGATACCCAGGTATTTGTATGAACTAACAAATTCCAGGGCAGACCCATCTAATGAGTAGATGTTAAGGGGAGGGTCAATGTGCTTTTTCCGGCAGAACAGCATGCCTTTTGTTTTGTTTGTGTTGAGGAGGAGGTGCAGGTCAAGGAAGATGTGCTGGATGTGAGTGAAGTTTGATTGGAGGCTTGTTAGTACAGAGTCCAAGGAGGGTCCAGATGCATAGAGAATGGTGTCATCGGCAGAGAGGTGTATGAAGGACTCATTAACGGTTTGTAAAACATTATTTATATAAATGGAGAAGAGGGTGGGGCCTAGAATGGATCCTTGAGGGACACCCATGGTGACTTGCAGTGGTGTAGATAGCAGATTCTCAGATTTTATGCACTGAGCACAGCCACAGAAGTAATCTGAGAACCTGGCCAGGCACTCCTGTGAGAGGCCTATGTCTTCCAATTTGTTGAGTAGGATGGTGTGGTTGACTGAGTCAAAGGCCTTGGCTAGGTCGATGAAGATGGCCGCAGAGTAGTGTGTAATGTCTATTGCAGCGATGATGTCTTTGAGTACCTTCATGGAGGTGCTGATGCATCTGTGACCTGATCTAAAGCCAGATACATTAGAGAGGATGTGGTTATGGTTTAGAAAGTGTGTTAGTGTGACACACACACATACACACACATACACGAGCAGGGCCTCCCTTCCCCACTCCAAAATCCCCAGTGAAACGTTATCTAGTGAATTCACACAGAAACAACTGTGGTTTGATTGACACATGGAGCTATTGTTCTAGTGAATGTGTGAGGATGTTTGTCTGAGTCCTGTAAACTGTTTTTTGGGAGAAAAAAGATGAGATGAATAAAACCTTTTGTTGTGCTCTTGGCTGAGTAAAATTCCATAATACACATCTCTGAGAGACAGAACAGTTAAGATCAAAACCTCCTCCCTGTGTGTGTGTGTGTGTGTGTGTGTGTGTGTGTGTGTGTGTGTGTGTGTGTGTGTGTGTGTGTGTGTGTGTGTGTGTGTGTGTGTGTGTGTGTGTGTGTGTGTGTGTGTGTGTGTGTACAGATGGGTGTCTGTAGATATGAGGAGCTGTCAGTGTGTCTGTCTGAATGGAACAGTGAGCTGAGCACTGAGGCATGCTGGGATAACTGTCATCCTGTGTGTGTGGGGGGGGGGGGGGGTCCTTCTGTCATCTGCATCCCCCTCTCCTCTCCTTTCTCCCTCTCTCCTCCCTCTCTTCCTTGGAGGTCCCTCTTTTTCTAACCCTAGCCTATCCCAATGGGCCTGAGGGAACTTCCACCACTCATTCTGTTTCCCTATCTTGTATGTCTGAGAGAAAGAGAAAGTGTGAAACAGAGAAATCAAGAGGGATTTATGGCCGGTTTCCTGGACACAGATCAAGCCTGGAGAATGGAGAATCTCCATCTGAAATTCTTTGTAGCCCAGGATTAGGCTTAATCTGTGTCTGAGAAACCGGCCCTTAAAGAACGACAGTGAAAGAGAGAGGGACAGACACTTTAATACCAGTAGTTAAAAGTCCTAATATGTTGTGAGCTTTTGTGACGTATGTCTAAGTGCGGACAGTGTGCTGTGACTGACAGTCCAGCTCCAAGGTCAGTGAAGTCTTAATTACAGTTTTTTTCAATCACTTTGGTGCAATTTTCCCAAGTATGTGGTACATTTTCACAACGCTTAGTATAAAACTCAAAACAGATCATCAAAATTGCAGTTGTTTGAAAATTAAGCACATTTTCAATTGACTAAGTACAACTCACAAAATCATACAGTCGCTTTTTCACCAAACAATCAGTGTTTCGTCTAGAAATACATGTTTCGCATTGCCATACATGTTCATATAAAGTAATTTATTTTCACAATGCAATTCTCTCACACTAGCTTACTATAATTGCATTGGCCAATACAAGACTGCAATACTGTAATACTGTATATGCCATTTATGTAGCAGGTGTTTTTATCTAAAGTGACAACAGTGAGTCCAGTGGGAACTGGGAAACTCTTGTGGTGCTAGCGTCATGCTCTCACTAACTGAGCAACACAGGACCACTACAATACATTATGTACAATACTGTAAAATACTATACATGATTACAATAGGTGGAAGGTGTATAATCGCCATCCCAATGAGCGTGCCACCCTCCTTCAGGCCATGGATGAGGCATGCAGTTACATAAATCCAGACTGTCAGGCTTGGATTCGCCATGCCAAAAGGTTTTTCCCCCGGTGCATGAACAAAGAAGACATTTACTGTGAGGTGGAAGAGAATTTATGGCCAAATGCTCAAGATAGGCTTGATGCAAACTAATGCCTGCTAAACATTATGTTTCTTTCATTCTTTTCATTTGTTTCATTTGATTACAGTACACCTATGGCATAATTATATCTGAACAATACATTTATTTTTTGCTTCAATGATTGTGAAAGATGTCTTCAATAATCACATCTTTGATCACACATGGGATGGAAATGATGGGTCAATTTTGATGGTAGTGCAAGATTGTTGCCTAATGTGAAAACAGTGTAATGTAATTTACAGTACTTTACAGTTTTTAATTTACAGTACTGAAGCATATTACATTCCAAGGGCAATTTTGAAACATGTATCTTGCATTTGTTGCTATCGGATGAACTGGTTGTTAAAACAACTAAATTGAGAAGATATCATTATGTTGTGTTTTGGTGATTAAATCAATGTTCTCGTGGTATTTCAGAGTAAGCTTATATTTTGAATGAATGGTGGTGTGGTGAAAGATGTCTCCAAACAAAATGAATGTACAATTAAAAAGTTTTGAATATAAAAGACTTGCTGCGTTACAAGTGTTACCAGTTTGGAGTTTTGTACCAAGAGCTTAGAATATTCACCAAAATACTGAAAGAATTTGTAATCAATAGGGCTAGCTAACACTGCTGCTGCTGCTGACGAAAGGTTGCTGCTGTTTGTTTCAATCATTACTCCTGATTATTTATCTCATAATTACAGTTTTTTTTATCACTTTGCTAATATCTTCACAAGTATGTGATACATATTCACAACTCTTACTACAAAACTCCAAACCGGTCACACTTGTAACGCAGCCAGTCTTTCATTCAAAACCTGTCATTGTGCATTCATTTGGATTGTAAACATCTCTCACCACACAACCATCAAAATATATGTTTGTTGTGAAATGTAATGAGACCATTGGTTTAATCACCAAAACACAACATAATGATATCTTTTCAATTTACTCGTTTTACCTACCAGTTAATCCAATAAAACACTATGCAAGATACAGTCCCTTGCAAAAGTATTCATCCCCCTTGGCGTTTTTCCTATTTTATTGCATTACAACCTGTAATTTAAATGTATTTTTATTTGGATTTCATGTAGTGGACATACACAAAATAGTCCAAATTGGTGAAGTGAATGGAAAAAAATTACTTGTTTCAAAAAATTTGAATAAAAAATCACGGAAAAGTGGTGCGTGCATATGTATTCACCCCTTTTGCTATGAAGCCCCTAAATAAGATCTGGTGCAACCAATTACCTTCAGAAGTCACATAATTAGTTAAATAAAGTCCACCTGTGTGCAATCTAAGTGTCACATGATCTCAGTATATTTACACCTGTTCTGAAAGGCCCCAGAGTCTGCAACACAACTAAGCAAGGGGCACCACCAAGCAAGCGGCACCATGAAGACCAAGGTTGTGGAGAAGTACAGATCAGATCAGGGTTGGGTTATAAAAAAATATCAGAAACTTTGAACATCCCACGGAGCACCATTAAATCTATTATTAAAAAATTTAAAGAATATGGCACTACAACAAACCTGCCAAGAGAGGGCCACCCACCAAAACTCACGGACCAGGAAAGGAGGGCATTAATCAGAGAGGCAAGAAAGAGATGCAAGATAACCCTGAAGGAGCTGCAAAGCTCCACAGCAGAGATTGGAGTATCTGTCCATAGGACCACTTTAAGCTGTACACTCCACAGAGCTGGGCTTTACGGAACAGTGGCCAGAAAAAAGCAATATCTTTTTAAAAAAATAAGCAAACACGTTTTGTTTTCGCCAAAAGGCATGTGGGAGACTCCCCAAACATATGGAAGAAGGTACTCTGGTCAGATGAGACTAAAATTGAGCTTTTTGACCATCAAGGAAAACGCTATGTCTGGCGCAAACCCAACACCTCTCATCACCCCGAGAACATGGTGGTGGCAGCATCATTGTCACGATCGTTGGAGGAAGTGGACCAATGCGCAGCGTGATGAGTGAACATACTTATTTTATTCCACACGAAACAAAACGATAACGTGAAGTCCTTGGTTACAATACAAAACCAACACGGAACACGATCCCACAAAACACTGTGGAAAAGAGTATGGTTCCCAATCAGAGACAACAAGCAACAGCTGATACTCGTTGCCTCTGATTGAGAACCACCCCGGCCAACACAGAAACACATGAGCTAGATAATCAACCTAGAACACAAATACATAGAAACTACACACCCTGGCTCAACATAACAGAGTCCCAGAGCCAGGGCGTGACAATCATGCTGTGGGGATGTTTTTCATCGGCAGGGACTGGGAAACTGGTCAGAATTGAAGGAATGATGGCGCTAAATACAGGGAAATTCTTGAGGGAAACCTGTTTATCAGTCTTCCAGAGATTTGAGACTGGGACGGAGGTTCACCTTTCAGCAGGACAGTGACCCTAAGCATACTGCTAAAGCAACACTCAAGTGGTTTAAGGGGAAACATTTAAATGTCTTGGAATGGCCTAGTCAAAGCCCAGACCTTAATCCAATTGAGAATCTGTGGTATGACTTAAAGATTGCTGTACACCAGCGGAACCCATCCAACTTGAAGGAGCTGGAGCAGTTTTGCCTTGAAGAATGGGCAAAAATCCCAGTGGCTAGATGTGCCAAGCTTATAGAGACATACCCCAAGAGACTTGCAGCTGTAATTGCTGCAAAAGGTGGATCTACAAAGTAGTAGTTGCACGCTCAAGTTTTGAGTTTTTTTTATTGATTTCTTGTTTGTTTCACAATAAAAAGTATTTTGCATCTTCAAAGTGGTAGGCATGTTGTGTAAACCAAATGATACAAACCCCCCAAAAAATCCAGGTTGTAAGGCAAGCCACTCTACGTGTTTCAAATCACCCTTAGAAATGCTGAAAGTAATATGCTACAATACGGTAAATGACAGTAGGTTACACAGTTTTCACATTGGGCAATACACTTACATTATCCACCAAAATGTACAGAACATCTATAAAAGGTGTGATCAATAAAGACATCCTCTACAATCATTCATGCAAAAATTGTATTTTGATTTTTCTGATATAATTGCAACATACAGTTGGTGTATTGTCTGTTATAAAATATTTGAAATTAAATGAAACAAATTAACTGAATGAAAATAAAACATAACGCATTAATTTGCATCAAGCCTGTCTTGAGCATTTGGCCATAAATTCTCTTCCACATCACAGTGAATGTCCTCATTGTTCATGCACCACAGGAAAAAACTTTAGGCATGGCGAATCCAAGCTTGACATTGGTCTGCATTGATGTTGTTGCATGCCTTATCCAAGACCAGGACGGTGGCACGCTCATTGGGATGGCGATCGTACACCTTCCACCTTCATGCTGATAAGAATTCCTCAATTGGGTTGAGGAAAGGAGAGTATAGGGGCAGGTATAGGGACATGAATCGGGGATGGGCCTGAAACCATGCCTGAACCACCTCTGCATGATGGAACCTGACATTGTCCCACACAATGACGTACTGTAGGTGACCCCTTCACATTGACAGGCCTGCTCAATTTAGTTGAGAAATACAATGAGGTGTGCAGCGTTGTAGGATCCAAGTAATGGGCAATGTCCTACCACACCATCTTCAGAGATAGCTGCGCACATGGAGATGTTTCCCCCCACGTTGTCCAGGCACTTGGACAGTCGCCCATTGGCCTATGACATTCCACCCACGGTGCCAAGTTCTGGCCAGGTTGAAGCCCGCTTCATGAACAAAGATATACGTGTGATGGTTCACAGCAGCATCAAGCACCATCACCCTCTAAAAATATATTTTGGTTAGTTATTTTTACAGTATTGTTCCAATATGATATTGTGAAGTAGCATGTGCATCAAATACTAACAGTAATACAGTATATAGTGCTGAACCTGAAGATACTCGGCCCGCAGTTGTTTCACCCGGTCGCTGTTTCTCTCAAAAGGCACCAGGTAAATGTGTTTCATAGATACCTGGTGCCTCTTCAAAAGGAGGGCGATTGTTGGTAGGCTGATGGATGCCACATTGACAAAGGTGTCATCGTTCTCCTCAATGGCCACACAAGCTCACAGAACGGGACCGCCGAGTGCTGAAGCACGTAGCGCTTAAAAATGGCCTGTCCTCGGTTGTAACACTCACTACTGAGTTCCAAACTGCCTCTGGAAGCAACGTCAGCACAATAACTGTTCGTTGGGAGCTTAATGAAATGGGTTTCCATGGCCGAGCAGCCGCACACAAGCCTAAGATCACCATGCGCAATGCCAAGCGTCGGCTGGAGTAGTGTAAAGCTCGCCGCCATTGTACTCTGGAGCAGTGGAAAAGCATTCTCTGGAGTGATGAATATCGCTTCACCATCTGGCAGTCCAATGGACGAATCTGGGTTTGGCGGATGCCAGGAGAACGCTACCTGCCCGAATGCATAGTGCCAATTGTAAAGTTTGGTGGAGGAGGAATAATGGTCTGGGGCTGTTTATCATGGTTCGGGCTAGGCCCCTTAGTTCCAGTGAAGGGAAATCTTAACGCTACAGCATACAATGTCATTCTAGACGATTCTGTGCTTTGGGGAATTACCTTTCCTGTTTCATCATGACAATGCCCCCGTGCACAAAGCGAGTTCCATACAGAAATGGTTTGTCGAGATCGGTGTGGAAGAACTTGCGTGCATTCGTCCTTGTGTGCGTGCGTGTGCGTCTTTCCTCTGATTGTGTTTCTACCACTAGTATGGATGTGACAGACAGGCCCTTCAGACAGTAACAGAGGGATAATTACCAGTATCACATCACAGTCTCTCTCCTCTGTGCCTCACATTATAGTAACAGCTAGATGTAGTGTTTATGTGATCGCTTCCAGTACTTAATATCTCTGTCTATTTCAGTTTGGATAAGTAGAATGTTTAATAAAGGCAGGGATTTCGACAGAGCTGGATGTAAATAACAAATTATAATTGCGCCCACGCATCTCATCTCATCTGGAACACAGTGGTAATTTAGAGATGTCATTTTAACTCAACAGTTATCTAACACAACAGACTGCATGGAGAGATCTGCTCCATCTATTCTCCCATCTTCTCTTCTCTCTTCTCTTCACCTCTCTTTTCCTCTTTTCTCTTCTCTTATTATCTCTCTCTCTCTCTCTCTCTCTCTCTCTCTGTCTCTGTCTCTGTCTCTGTCTCTGTCTCTGTCTCTCTCTCTCTCTCTCTCTCTCTCTCTCTCTCTCTCTCTCTCTCTCTCTCTCTCTCTCTCTCTCTCTCTCTCTCTCTCTCTCTCTCTCTCTCTCTCTCTCTCTCTCTCTCTCTCTCTCTCTCTCTCTCTCTCTCTCTCTCTCTCTCTCTCTCTCTCTCTCTCTCTCTCTCCAACCAGTCAGAGTGGTATAGTCTTACTAATTGTTCTCATTATATGGAACACTGACACCATGTGGACTGAAATCTCCAGCTATTACCTATTTTCTTCAGACCAGCTAGATAATGACTGCTGGTGGGAAGTGACGTGTTTATAGGAGGTTCATCTTATGTGTATTTACATAGATGTTAGTTCTTGTGTGTTTTTAGAGGTTAGTTCTCATGTGTGTTTATGGAGATTAGTTCTCATGTGTGTTTATAGGTCTGTGCTCATGTGTGCTTATAGAAGGTTAGTTCTCATGTGTGTTTATAGAGGTTAGTTCTCATGTGTTATAGGAGGTCTGTTCTGATGTGTGTCTATAGAGGTTAATTCTTGTGTGTTTATAGAAGGTTAGTTCTCATGTGTGTTTATAGAAGGTTAGTTCTCATGTGTGTTTATATTAGGTTAGTTCTCATGTGTGTTTATATGAGGTTAGTTATCATGTGTGTTTATAGGAGGTTAGTTATCTTGTGTGTTTATAGAGGTTAGTTCTTGTGTGTTTATAGGAGGTTAGTTCTCATGTGTGTTTATAAAGGTTAGTTCTTGTGTGTTTATAGAGGTTAGTTATCTTGTGTGTTTATAGAGGTATGTTCTTGTGTGTTTATAGGAGGTTAGTTATCTTGTGTGTTTATAGAGGTATGTTCTTGTGTGTTTATAGGAGGTTAGTTCTCATGTGTGTTTATAAAGGTTAGTTCTTGTGTGTTTATAGAGGTTAGTTATCTTGTGTGTTTATAGAGGTTAGTTCTTGTGTGTTTATAGGAGGTTAGTTATCTTGTGTGTTTATAAAGGTTAGTTCTTGTGTGTTTATAGGAGGTTAGTTATCTTGTGTGTTTATAGAGGTTAGTTCTCATGTGTGTTTATAAAGGTTAGTTCTTGTGTGTTTATAGAGGTTAGTTATCTTGTGTGTTTATAGAGGTTAGTTCTTGTGTGTTTATAGGAGGTTAGTTATCTTGTGTGTTTATAGAGGTTAGTTCTCATGTGTGTTTATAGGAGGTTAGTTCTCGTGTGTGTTTAGCCAGGCAGTGGGCCTATTGGGAAAGTAACCCAACATTTTTGCTCTCATATTTGTTACACTGCTTGACATGCACACACACACTGACTTCTTGACACACACACATACACACACACACACACACACACACACACACACACACACACACACACACACACACACACACACACACACACACACACACACACACACACACACACACACCTCGTCAGTCTCAGGTGTCACTCTGGGTACAGCATGCAGAGTGAGTACATGTTAGGATCAGAAGGTTCCAGTTCCCCTCCTGACCTCTAACCTCTGGCCCCTGACCTCTATCTCACCAAGATGCCACACTAAAGATGACTTCATATCACCATCGGCAACACAGTCACCATGGTTACAATGTGCTGGTGCCCAAGACCAGCCACATGTCAGCTTCCTCCTCTCTTCTCTCTCTTCTCTCCTCTTTTCTTTCCTCCTTTCCTCCTCATCTCCTCCTCTCCTCCTCCTCTCCTCCTCCTCTTCTCCTCCTCTCTTCCTCCTCTTCTCCTCCTTTCCTCCTCCTCTCCTCCTCCTCTTCTCCTCCTCTTCTCCTCCTCTCCTCCTCCTCTACTCCTCCTCTACTCCTTGGCAGGCAAAGATTGATAGGAAGCATTTATCTCTGCAGGGCAGGCTTCCCCTAGAGGGACACTCACACACACACACACGCACACACCATCACACACACTGAGAGACCCACATTAACCCAGGGTGAGTTGTATTTGGCTGTTAGCCACGGAGGCTAATGATGAACCACCTGACATAGCCCCGTCATTATTACTGTTGATTTTTAACCATGATGAAATGATGAGAGAACTCCTGCACTCCTCCGTCTATCCTCCCTCTATCCTCCTCTCCTCTTGTCATCCCTCCATCATGCTGACTGGGCAGACCTGACCTGATGGTATATTGAAACACTGGACTGTAAGTAGCTACTAGTGTTTTGCTAGTTGGTTTCATTTCAGATAGGATATTTACATAGTTCTATAACGTACTCAGACATTTGTATTAGTACACTCAGTAATGACCTCAGTGGTTAAAGGTCATCGGTACTAAACATGTCATAGCTCTGACCTCTGGCCTCTACTCCTCTCTGCTCCAACACGCTGGCAGCTCTAGCCTTCTCCCTGAAGTGTGCACTCCATCACTGCATCCCAGATGGCACCCTACTCCCTTATGGGCCCTGGTCAAAGTAGTGCACTATAAAGGGCATTGGGTGTCATTTGGGATGCAGTCCATAACTCCCACTCATGGATCTACAAGTGGACTGGATGTAATCACCTGTCATTGTGCTGTTAGTTTAGCTGTCATTACAAGTAGCAATATTAAAACACTGGTCTGACAACACCTTCTACAGAAACACAGTGCAGTGCCATCAGAACCTGGCTACAAGCTGCTGTTTTAGACTGCACACAGACTGAAGAGCAAAAACACACACACACACAGAAAGGATACACAGACATACTCATGCACACACACACGCAACCACAAGCATAGGTACACGCACAACACACACATAGATACACACACACAAACACATGCATACTCATTCGTCTGGGCCCTTAGCCGTAAGGATCGGCAGCCTTGTTCATGCTGAACCTCTCTGTCAGAAGAGAGGAATGAAAAGGGAAGATAAATGTCAGAGAGAAAGGCTACATTAGATACATGTCCCTTTACGACAGAGAAAGGCTACATTAAACTCCTCCCTCCATACACCTCTCTTCTGATCTCTCAGTTAATGTCACTGCCTCCAGGCCATTCGCACACTCCTAACCTCCCCCCCTCTCTTTTCTTCTCTCCTCTGTTCTCCTACCCCCCCCTCTTTTCTTCTCTCCTCTGTTCTCCTAACCTCTCCCCCCTCTCATTTCTTCTCTCCTTTCATCTTCTCTTCTTCTATTCCTCTAATTGTTGCATGTGTGTGTTTTTGTTTAGAACTGACAGTCATCCTACTGGGTAGCGGACAGGACAGGACAGGAGAGAGTTTTCTTCCTGGTGTTCCACATATCTCTGCTATCACTTAATCATTCTATCACTCCCTCTATCTCTCCTCTAATGCTCTATTATTCTATCACTCCCTCTATCTCTACCCTTCTCCTCATATCATTCTATCAGTCAGATATCATGTCCTCTATCCACTCTCCCCAAGCTCTCTCTTCCTCCCTTCATCCTCTCTTCTCCCTCTCTTTTTCTCTCCCTCTCTCTTTCTCTCCCTCTCTCTTTCTCTCCCTCTCCCCTATTTCTACCTTCCCCCTGTCTCTCTTCCATCTCCTCCTCCCACTATATTTCCCTCCTCTCTTCCTCTCTCCTTTCCTCCTCCCTCCTCCCTCCCTCCTCCCTCCTCCCTCCTATCCTCCTTTCTCCCTCCTTCCTCCCTCCTCTCTCTTTAACTTCCTCCCTCCCTCCTCCCTGTCTCATATTGATGTGTAACTCTGTTTTGAATGTCAGTGTCTGACAGAGGGCATGCTGTGCCTAAGCACGCTCACTGACTCCTGTCCCTGTCACATCATCATGTGAATGTGTGTGTGTGTGTGTGTGTGTGTGTGGTGGGGGGTGTGGGGATGTGTGTGTGTATGTATGTGTGTGTGTGTGTGCGTGGGTGTTTGTCCTGTGGGTCTGAGGAGAGGCCATTGATCCTCATCAGTCTTTCCCTGAGCAGCGGCTGGTAAAGGGCACATGGCACTGACAGGCTATCGATAGCACAAACAGACTGTGTGTGTGTGTGTGTGTGTGTGTGTGTGTGTGTGTTTGTGTGTTTGTGTGTGTGTGTGTTTTGTGTGTGTGTGTGTGTGTGTGTGTGTGTGTGCCTACGTGCGTGCCTGCGCATGTGTGTGTGTGTGACAGCAATCGATAGCCTAGACAGTGTGACACAGAGACACTGAGGAGCAGCAGGCACAAACATATATTGATCCTGTTACCCTCTCTGGGACTGTGTGTGTGTGTGTGTGTGTGTAAGTGTGTGTGTGTGTGTGTGTGTGTGTGTGTGTGTGTGTGTGTGTGTGTGTGTGTGTGTGTGTGTGTGTGTGTGTTAGTGCGTGAATGTTTGTGTGGGTGCACGTGTGTATAATTCTAATTATATAGTGTACAACCCTTGTATCAGTATCATGCTGAAACACATTCATGCTGAAATCTGACTGGACTTTTGACATCTTCTATAGTGGTGTTTGGTATATGAGGCATACAGTGAGATATGGACTGACCCTTCCATGTCTCCTTTTGT
>NC_059222.1:47072924-47176020 GCF_020615455.1 Coregonus clupeaformis | reverse complement strand
AATCCCAGTCAATTCAGGAAGTGCATTGAAATTCCAATTCTCTTCAATGTTTTTCAATGAGGAACATTTGGAATTGGAATTTTTGTTTACTTTCTGAATTGCCTGGAATTAAAATGGAATTGACCCTCCCCTGATATTCACATTCACAAAACTCCTCAAATGGTCCATCCTTGATGACACTTCAGTTACCCAGTGTTATGGCAGGCTAAAGTGACACAATGCCTGGTGCTATGGGGTCTGCATAGTCTTGAAAACCTGTCCCTAGGCAACACAGTGAAAATGGTCTGGTTTCAACTATGGACTTTTTTGGCATAGAGGAACTACGTAGTTCCTCTATGCCAAAATAGTCCTTCATTGAAACCAGAACCTAGTCACTGTGTTGCCTAGGGACAGGTTTCGAGACTAGTGTCTACATATCAGGGGAATGGCTCTATCTACAGGGACTCTACTGGGCTTCTTCCAAATACCCCCTGTGACATCATCCTCTCAGTCACTGTCTTGGGTCTTTGGGGGTTCTCCCCTTCCACTGCTCCCCAGGGGCCTTATTCATAAAGCATCTCAGAGTAGGAGTGCTGATCTAGGATCAGGTCCTTCCTGTCCATGTGATCTTGTTCATTATCATCCAAAAGTTACAACTGATCATAGATCAGCACCCCTACTCTAAGACACTTTATGAATAAGGGGCCAGTTAGGCCACTTGTTTCAAGTTTTATTAGCCTTGTGTACGGGATACACATGGTATACACTGTCCAACGAAATGCTTACTTGCAGGTTCCTTCTTGACAACGCAACAACAAAATAAATAATAAAAGATAAGAATACGAACATAAAGTAAATGGCTCAGTAGAATAGAAAACACCATCGGTATAATACAGGAGGCACAATTTATAGTCCAATATTATCAGGAGTTTTGGGGAAGGGGGATTGGGGGCAAGTGTTTATACAATGTTGTTGTCACGGTGTAATAACAGTGCTGCTACACGGGTAAAAGACTAAGGCGTCGCCTTCTTTTCTTTGTGTGTCAAATCTTCATTGACACAACTGTCCAGTCGGTGGCAGTAATGCACCATCACAGTCGGCTTTTACCATTACGTCTCGCTTGAACCTGGTGGTGGGTTGCAACCGGTTTTCCATTGCAAGGCGTTCATCTGTCTCGAAGTGCCAAACCGTGTTACCACCACCATGCACTTGATGTTGATCCAGTGTCATCTCAGTGTTTTAGGGAGCACCAGCTGATAAAAGGGGAATATTCCATTTTGATAGCCATCACACATGTAGGCCTACATGTAACCAGGGCTAAATAAACGGATAGCCTACAGGTCATTGTTCATTCATTAGGAGTTGATTGGAAAGAATCAACATGCGTCTGACACAAACCATTAGGATAATGACGCACGAAACTTAATGCGTAGGCCATTACAAATGCACTGACAAATACGATACACAGCCTCGCCTTATTATGTAAAAGTGACACTCCATTACCCCCCCCCCCCCTTTTCTGGCGTGATTTATAAAGGCCTAAACCTACTGTACCTGAAGGGAAACAGCTTTAATGGAACTTGAGCAAGCGACCACAGGCCTGCGTGTCGAGCGCACTGCCAGTGCCATATAGTTCCAGACCTGTAGCCTATGTGCAATAAAAAGTCCAGAGGGCATGTTCACAAACAGTCTACAAATGCAGTCACTGTCACTGACAAGTTTGGCTTTGATGCTGAGTATTGCTGACAAGGGCTTTGGCAACTTTTTTTCCTCTCATCATCTGTTTGTAAATTCTCAGAATAAATTACACATGTCCAATCTCCAGGTACTTCATTATAGTCAACAATGTAATCTAATAACATTTGACACGTTTGGATTTAACTTCATAGGCCAACCAATTGCAACTTTGCCTCATATTCGGTTGACAGTGATTCTCAGTTAGGCCTATGTGACCGTAGAAAAAACGTGTTTTAGACGTGAAAGGAACCGTTATCTATTCAACAACCATTTCCCCTCTGCGTATTGATCGCATTTAATGCCTTTACTGTGTGTGCATTCATCGTGCTCATGTGAAATCCACCGCGGTGCAGAGCGCAATGAAGCCGCATAACCCCACGGGTTAGTTCCCAGGGGACGGAGTTGTCTGTCATTAATAACGGCAATCCAATTACTCGGACCCGGTTTGAGCTATTATGATGCTTCCTTTTGCACAGTTATAAACGAAATAGGTCGTTTTTCTCATGATACAGCGCCAAGTATTTTATATCTCTCTAGTCTGTTTCAATTATATTCCATTATATTATATTCCTTAGGTTTAGGATGGATTTGGGGTCAGGTGATCCTAGATCTGTGGTTATAGGCCTGGGCAATAGATTTAGCTAAATGCCTAAATATATTTTTTGCTGTCAGTATTGGGTATGGCATATTGTCCAGTCTCTGTCCCAATGATTCCAGGGATAGATTATATTATAAAATGTTCTATCCCAATTATACTGTATCATTTGTGTGCTTCTACTTTGAAGAAAGCAACAAACAGACTTCATACTCGAATTTACCCTCTTAGAAAAAAAAGGTTTTGGATAAAACCAAAAAGGGTTATATTGTTTGTTTCATATATGGCACCCTTAAAGGTTCTATTTAAAATCATTTTGTTGGGTTCTCTAATCAGAACCCCATGGGTTCTTCTTCACTGAACCAACATTGGTTCATATAGAACCTTTGGGTTCCATTTAAGGTTCTATATGGAACCAATTTATGTTCTATATTGAACCTTAAGAGGTTTCATATATGAAGCAAGCATAGAACCCTTTTTGGTTCTATCCAGAACCTGTTTTTCTAAGAGTGTAGGGTAAATTCTAGTATGAAGTCTTCTGTTTGTTGCTTTCCTCTAAGTAGAAGTACACAAATTATATAGTATAATTGGGATAGAACATTTTATAATATTATCTATCCCTGGAATCATAGACTGGACAAAATGCCATACCCAACACTGAAACTAAAACATATATTTAGGCATATAGCATAATCTATTGCCCAGGAAGAAAAAAACAAATATGCACAGTAACCTATTTACCTTCAATCTCTCCCTCGCTCGCTCGCTGGCGGTCTCTTTCGCTCGCTGGCGGTCTCTTTCGCTCTCTCTCTTTCGCTCTCTCTCTTTCTTGCTCTCTCTCCCTTTGTTTTCGTTGGTGGAGCTAAGCGTGCTGGAGGTTTATAGTAATTGCGGTTCCCCGATTGGCCTTCTGGGTAGAGTCTGCGACTGGAAGCAAGGCGCAGGCACTCATTCCCCGCTTCACGTCTAGAGGCGGCAGTTGTAAATGCTCAGAACGGCGCCATACGGAAGAAAACGGAACAGTGAAACTAGGACGAAATAAAAACTAATGCGGAACAGTGAAACTAGGACGAAATAAAAGCTAATGGGAACATTGACCGAAACATCCTAGCGTCAAACTGAAGATAATGGGCACTGTTAGCATTCTTTATTTGTTGAAAACGGAAATTCTCGCCATATATTTGAGGTGGCGTGTGTGCCGTATGACGAGCTCAACATGGCGCTGCAATGCATAACCAGACGGAATTAGTTCATTGTTTGTTGAGACCTACGACCGTTGTTGCCACCTGTGCACCTTGAAACATTCATGGCAACGATTCACTTGGTGTCTTTTTACTAATGGATATATTTACTGGGGGCAGAAACGTAGTCTATCACTGCGACTCCGTGGATGTGGTCGTTCATTGTCGCCTACTCGTCTCTCCCGGAATTTTACCAACTGGAAATGTATAAAGACTGTGGATGTTTTCGTAGCCTTCTCTTACCTACATGTCATTTAACATGGGAAGCATAGTCACCCCTGTTTGCTGTAAAATTAGATTACAAAAGTGATATTTCCCCCGACGCACGAACTCTCGTTGGGTCGTTTTGACTGACTCGTGGAGCCTAGAGAACACGGCCAAAAAGTTCCAACTGGACATTTTACGTTTTGGCCAAGGACAATCGAATTTAGTTAAATTATTCTGGAATTTCTATCAGGTAGGCTAAGTTAATTTTTGTGGACGTTTGTGGCTTTGTTTTCCTTTCCATGTTTCGTTTGGTTTGTTTTTCTGTCTTGCTCCAGTCTGAAGACTCGATCTTGTTCGGCGTCGCTCTGACGATGTGGAGACTTGGCCATCTGATAAGGGCTTCTACAAAGAACTGCGTATTTAAGTGGAATATTTAGTTGCTTGCCAATGTTTTAGTGGACTGAGAGATATGTGTTAACCTAGTTCATTTTTCACATAGGCTTTGTATAAACCTAGTCTAGCCTACAACCGTTTCTATAGAAAGATTGTAGCGTATTGGTGGTGTGATATTGGAGGGTTTGGTAACGGAAATTGATTCATTAGTGTTGATTAGGCCTAAATGTTTTATCGTTTATCCGAACTGTTTTAGTAGGTAATAATGTGAAAGATCCGACGTTGTCACGGGACTTTCCAGCGAACCTTTTTCTCAGCCAGTCAGCAACATTTAAAGGATAATGTAAAATAACAAAAATAGCGTGTAGCGCGTGTGATTTCGATGTAGGCTTATCTAATTGTCTAATTATGTTTCCAATGCATGGCCTGCCATAAACAAATTAGTTGCGTGTCCGTGGGAATCGGCCTATAGGCGTTTTTCTATATAATCTATTTATTTATTTTGTCTTAATTTAGTGCCTCGCCCATTTGACACCATCCCATATACCTTGTGGAACGACTTTGCAGATAAATGCTCGTGGAGGTCATCTGTGTAATTTCCCTGCGCATTTCAGCGAGTGGATGATGTGTGGTGGGGCTGTATGGTTTTCCATTTATGAACGACTTCATGGACAGAATGCGGCAATCATTCTTTTCATTAATTGTTATAACGGCACGGTGATCGAGCGCATTGAGACGCGTGTAGGTGTCCTGAAGGATAATTTAAGCCTACGTAAACGTGTCTGAGGCTTCTGTCCCACTTTGGATAATGCAAGGTCTGTTTTCTTGTACGCCAACTGCTCTTGTCATGATGGCAACTTGACGTGTCCTGGCGCCTTAACTTAAACGAGTCCAAACTAAAGTCCTCCCCTCGCCCCGGGGACGGGAAATGAATCCGGTCACAGGCTGCGCTACGGAATTCGTCTCGTTGCACATACGAGACACAGGCAAGCGCAGCCGCAACAACGGAGTGCGGTGTTTTTGGACACATATAAACGCCCCAATTGGTGTTTTTGAACTTCTACTCCAAGAACAGAGCTAACACAGTGGAGAAGCAACTTACTGCGCTGTAGGCTCATAGGAAAATAATTACAGGCCTAGGCTGTTTATTTCACAAAAGTTATCTGGCATTTGTTGTCAGTGTCCTACTTTGCTAGATAAATTAATTCCGAATACTTGGTTTCCTAACTGAAGGCTGAATGTGGCACAAATACCGAATGGTTAGCGTAGTAGTAGGCCTGTTGTCACGGAGCTTATTCAAAATACTTGTCCTTATAGGCTTACTGAAGAACCAACTTTTAACTGATCGCATTTCAAGACATTCCTAGTTTTTTGTTTATTTGAATCAAACCAATTTGATATGGGGGCTGTGAGCGCAATTTACCCGCGTTGTTGTTTGCATTGGGCCTAAATGAAGCCTATCATTCTGCTGACAACTATCTAGGCCTATTTCATATGGCAGTTGAATCTAATGAATGATGTCACAGACGAACAATTAGGCCTACAACTTGGATAAATCTTGAAAGACATCCATTACCGCAGTTACGCAAGTACCTGTAGACTAGTTTTTATGTTCGAATAACAGATTTCAGGAGAAAATAACGGCTTAAACAACTTGCCTAACCAATTGGTATTGTCAAAATCATACTATTTTAAATTATTTATCTGAGAAGAGACATCCCTGCTCGCATTCGCCATTTATTTGGTGAAGGCCTACGCCCCCAATTATGTTAACCCGGGTTGTTTATTTTTAGCGCGGCCATCTCTGTCTGCAGGAGCCTTTGTGCATTCAACGCAGCCAGACGAGTCGTGTCCAGAGAGACCGTGGTTTTGAGGATATTTTTTCCTTCATCCACCACCTTGAAATGTGATATGGAAAGGCGTCGGCCAACCGCTGAGAGAACATTCGGCGTCAGATAAACATGTATTTATGCATTTTATTTTGAACAGTAGAAAGAGTAATAAGGCATAAAAGATAAGCGTGATTGACTCACGGTTGTCAAGCTTTTTCTGCTGCCACAATATTAGCTGGTTGTCATGTAGGCCTAAATTAGGCATTTCTCTTTAAGTAGGCGTATAGGCTACTTCTAACATATGCCGAATTTATTAATAGGATATAGGCCCGCTATTTCCCGAGTTTGACACAATCAGTGGAAATGCTTGTGAAGGAAAATAAACCCACAGCACTGCAGTGAGCTGTAGAGATCGAATGTCTTAGTCGACTCCCGCTGGAGATGTCACAGTTTGATTGAATCTTCTCCTCGCCAAGGCGAGTCTCCCCTGGGACGGCGGTCCCGAAACAGGAGAGCTCTTCTCTCCGCTTCAGAGCGCTTTTGTGCTGCAGCAGGAGCTCTGTGTGCACGCACGGTTCGCTGCGCTCTCTCGTAAAAGGACGCCTCCTGACGCCCACACATTGTTTTCTTTACGCGGTGTTCTCACCAGCAGCCAGAATGCACCTAAGTAGAAAGGATAACAGCCCCGACGTACCTTTCACTAGGGGCACATATTTTATTTAAATAGGAATTGGGGCAGCCAAGTTTTAGGTCAAGTGAGGGACACCCACGAGGTGTTGGCTGGCTTTTTCTGCTCGCCACCCATTGGTTTTAGAATTTGTCACGCCGTGCTTTGAATGACACGTCTATGATTCTGTAATATAGGCTGTGCAATTAGAAGGCATGTCGTACAGGTCTCATGCTCTCTGTTGGGTGCTCGTCCTATCCTAGCCCTATAGCCTACAAATATCCTAGGCCGTTGGATAAAGTTTAGCCAACATGTTGACGCTTACTTATTGATTAATTCATGAGCCGAATCCACATTGTAAAACCACCACCATGCATGCAGCCAGGGGTGTTGCCGTGTTTCCTAATTCCTGACACTGTCATTGCCGAAACGTGTCTGTGTAGGCTGATCCCCTGATGCAATAAAAACTGTAAAAAGTACAACCCTTTGAACTACTTTTTGGATAGGCTTAGGGCCCTATTATTTTGGATTGGTTTTATGCACCAACAAACAAAGCCGTCAACCTCCAGAAGGTGAGAGGGAGAGCCCAATGGTTTGGTTTCACATTGAATTGCCTACTGGAAACAAAATAACACAACCATTAAATTATTGCACATAAGTGGAATTGTTTTTGTGGCCTGCAAGGTTTTATCTGTTCGAATAATGGCGCACCAAACGCCTCCATGGTTGTAATCTAAAGTCTGGACACCCCTGTTTCCCTGAAAAGTATTAATCAATCGGAATACAACTAATCCATTTTATTTAGTAATTTTAATTAATTACATGATAATGACTATTGTATTTGGCCCTTTTCAAAGCCGACATTATGTTGCCGTAATGCAGTATGCCTAGACAATCATACAAATGTGTGCATTGGCCACTGTCACAAAAATTAATTTTACATTGAAATGTAAATTAATGTAGACAGAGGGACAAATGACACCAGGTGACAGATTAATGACGAATTTCTTGTCTCACATTGCGGTGAGTGGCACAATTCCCTTGGCTGCAAACCTCCTCGGAAAGGACATTGCGCGAGAGACCTCTGTTCTGCGTGACGAAGGGGGGAAGTTGTTTCGTAACAGGCTTATCAAATATCTCTGATTAAGGAGCACAGGCAGGCTGCTGCTGGGGCGAATCGCACGAAACAAAACCAGACTACAGGCTGCTTTGTCTGGGGCGCTGTTAGGGCATCCAAGCGTCATGAGAGTTGGAGCCAAAATAGAGGGTGGGGGGACTCCAAATGTGAAAGATTAATGGAAGCAAGGCCAAAACAACAAATGGCTCAGCTGGCACTTTGCATTTTAACTGGATCAAATAAAAAACGAGTTCATTTCTGGCCATTTGTGTCACACCAATAACAGGGCCGCATCATTTTATTTAAAAAAAATAGACATCAGTCAGACAGCTCCAGAGGTATGGTTAGATATGCAATATATATATATATATATAGAATTAATCATAGGTGTTTGGAAAATTCTCAATTTTCCAGACAAGGGGGCTAGTCCCCTTCCGGACCAACCCCACAGCCATCCTCATATACTTTGTGCCCCTCAGATTTTTGAGGTGCATGACACCCCTGGTCTGATTAATAGCCAATGGAAAGCAGTTCTGTGTATCCGAACAAGAAAAAATAAAACCCTATTTTCGCTCTAGAAATAAGCAATAAGTCGCCTTCTGCCTATTCAACGGCACATGCTTTAGGATTGATAGAGAGTGGGCTTCGTTTATCCTGGGGGAGGGTATGAAATGGGTTAATCTCTCCGCTCCCCTCCCTCCTCCTCCTCCTCCTCCTCCCTGTCGGCTGACTGAAAGCTAGGGTCATGGAGGGTGTGGAGAATGAATGTGGAGAACGTGACTGAACTGTTGTTCCACCCTCTGTGCTATAGACTCATCCTTGAGCAGAGCTGGAGGGGTTTGAATGGCTGGAGAGAATGTGATGTCTATAGGGACTAGGTGATGGGTTTGGTTGTAGGAGTGACGCGAGCCCATTTGGAACTGTCCAGGCACGGTCCTATGTTGTGTGTGATCTGGGGTCCAGAGTGTAAAAATCTGATGACTGTGCTGCTGTTTATAGGACTGTTATTACACTTCATTAGAATAATGCATTTTGTTCAAAAGACAAAGGTATTTGTCTTCTATGTACCTCTGTAGCTCAGTTGGTAGAGCATGGCGCTTGCAACGCCAGGATAGTGGGTTCGATTCCCGGGACCACCCATATGTAAAATGTATGCACGCATGACTAAGTTGCTTTGGATAAAAGCGTATACTAAATGGCGTTCATATATATATATATATATATATATATATATATATATATATATATATTATAGTGAGGGAAAAAAGGATTTGATCCCCTGCTGATTTTTGTACATTTGCCCACTGACAAAGAAATTATCAGTCTATAGTTTTAATGGTAGGTGTATTTGAACAGTGAGAGACAGAATAACAACAACAAAAATCCAGAAAAACGCATGTCAAAAATATAATAAATTGATTTGCATTTTAATGAGGGAAATAAGTATTTGACCCCCTCTCAATCAGAAAGATTTCTGGCTCCCAGGTGTCTTTTATAAAGGTAACGAGCTGAGATTAGGAGCACACTCTTAAAGGGAGTGCTCCTAATCTCAGTTTGTTACCTGTATAAAAGACACCTGTCCACAGAAGCAATCAATCAATCAGATTCCAAACTCTCCACCATGGCCAAGACCAAAGAGCTCTCCAAGGATGTCAGGGACAAGATTGTAGACCTACACAAGGCTGGAATGGGCTACAAGACCATCGCCAAGCAGCTTGGTGAGAAGGTGACAACAGTTGGTGCGATTATTCGCAAATGGAAGAAACACAAAATAACTGTCAATCTCCCTTGGCCTGGGGCTCCATGCAAGATCTCACCTCGTGGAGTTGCAATGATCATGAGAACGGTGAGGAAACAGCCCAGAACTACACGGGAGGATCTTGTCAATGATCTCAAGGCAGCTGGGACCATAGTCACCAAGAAAACAATTGGTAACACACTACGCCGTGAAGGACTGAAATCCTGCAGCGCCCGCAAGGTCCCCTTGCTCAATAAAGCACATACAGGCCCGTCTGAAGTTTGCCAATGAACATCTGAATGATTCAGAGGAGAACTGGGTGAAAGTGTTGTGGTCAGATGAGACACAAATTTAGCTCTTTGGCATCAACTCAACTCGCCGTGTTTGGAGGAGGAGGAATGCTGCCTATGACCCCAAGAACACCATCCCCACCGTCAAACATGGAGTTGGAAACATTATGCTTTGGGGGTGTTTTCCTGCTAAGGGGACAGGACAACTTCACCGCATCAAAGGGACGATGGACGGGGCCATGTACCGTCAAATCTTGGGTGAGAACCTCCTTCCCTCAGCCAGGGCATTGAAAATGGGTCGTGGATGGGTATTCCAGCATGACAATGACCTAAAACACACGGCAAAGGCAACAAAGGAGTGGCTCAAGAAGAAGCACATTAAGGTCCTGGAGTGGCCTAGCCAGTCTCCAGACCTTAATCCCATAGAAAATCTGTGGAGGGAGCTGAAGGTTCGAGTTGCCAAACGTCAGCCTCAAAACCTTAATGACTTGGAGAAGATCTGCAAAGAGGAGTGGGACAAAATCCCTCCTGAGATGTGTGCAAACCTGGTGGCCAACTACAAGAAACGTCTGACCTCTGTGATTGCCAACAAGGGTTTTGCCACCAAGTACTAAGTCATGTTTTGCAGAGGAGTCAAATACTTATTTCCCTCATAAAAATTTTTGACATGTGTTTTTCTGGATTTTGTTGTTGTTATTCTGTCTCTCACTGTTCAAATAAACCTACCATTAAAATTATAGACTGATCATTTCTTTGTCAGTGGGCAAACGTACAAAATCAGCAGGGGATCAAATACTTTTCCCCTCACTGTATATATAGAGATTGCTACTGCAATATCTAGATTGTGCACATACTTCCATCCTTTCCATTGTTTTTTGTCACCTGAAGTGATGAAATGTAGCTTTCTAACGAGACTTTCATTCCACCAGAATATGCCCCCAATCCACAGGTGGGAATTTGCATACATCTAAAACGTTGAAGTCCCCTCGACACATTGTTTTTGCCCCATTTCTTTGTTCAGGTTGCTTGGCAATGATAATGTTGCTTCATAGCTACAATGTTGCTATGCAAATTACGAAAGCAGCCAGCAGGCGGTAGGAAGGGAGCGTGGAGGGATTGTGAGGTGGGGACAGTTTGATGGATGAAAACTCTTCCCCCCCCTTCAATGGCAGTGACTGGAGCCATGTCTGAAGATAAGGGCAGGCCTGCATTATTGAAATCCCACGTCCGTAAACCCATCAATAGCGGGTGACTGTGTGTGTGTGTGGCATGCGTCTGGTGCGTGTTTGTTTATGTAGTTGCCTGCCAAAGGCCCCCTCTCCTTTTATGTCGCAGCCAAACTGTGTGGCTGGAAAGCCCTGGTGAGGAGAGGCAGCAAGCTGTGTGGCTGGAAAGCCCAGGTGAGGCAGCGAGGTGATTTGCATCTTTGTCAGAGCGCAGCGAGTGCTGAAACGTTTCCCTGTGACAGATGACAGCCATTGGGGCCGTTGGATTATGAGTTATGTTCTGCCTAGGAGAGGAGCTGAGAGGAGGAATTTGTTATCATCGCTCTGGCTCCGTGATAACCACACGTAGTAGGTCCCACGCCGAATTGTCAAATTGCTATACCATAGATGCATTACATTTGCCAAGATTTGATTAGTCCAAGAAATTCTCCCTGTGACTATGAAACCCTGATCTGTTCAACGGACGTGCTACCTTGTCCCGGACATTCAATATTTAAATAATAAATCATTCGATTTTTCCATTGTGTTAATGATGGCGGATTGATTGATTTTCAAGTTTTTAGTAAACGTTTTTCCAAGATGAGTGATAAGAGAATCCTCCAAGCCATCGGGTATCTCACTACACCCCCATATTCCATGTCTTGAAATATGCAGACAGACAGATTAAAAGTACGTTCACATTGTAATACTTCTGACAGCCAACTTTCTAGCTCCGCCCACAACTTCCAGACTTTATAGCATTCCCAGAAAGCATGGATTATTGAGTCATTATTAGTTTTACACTTAAGACATGACTCTGCCATTGTGCTGTAGAATTTGTGAATTTTTTCGCTTGTATAATAAATTCTATACATTAGTTTATACTGGATTAAGCGTACATTTTCGTTTACCAAATTCCATAGTTATGCTCCAACTTTCGCCAACATAAATTATTTGTAAGTCATGGTTCCAATAGTTGTATATTTTTTTCTAAGAGGAACCCTGACCTGTTCACCGGACGTGCTACCTTGTCACCTGCTGTTTTGACTCACTCTCGCGCTTTTTGTCGCGCTCTCTCTCTCGCGCGCGCTCTCTAGGTTCCTGCCTTTCTAGGCAGTTTTTCCTAGCCACTGCTCTTCTGCATTGCTTGCTCTTTGGGGTTTTAGGCTGGGTTTCTGTATAAGCACTTTGTGACATCTGCTGATGTAAAAAGGGCTTTATAAATTTGATTGATTGATGGTAACACATATTTGTTCTGTCTCTGTCTTGACAGGATTGTACCAGTGAGGGATGGTGGGAGGCAGACTACCCATGTGGAACTAACCATCCAGGAACCACCACATCACACAAAGCATGGTAAGCTACTGTATATAAAGCCCTCTCTCTAATGTACTGAATGGCAGACCTGGAAGAGCCCTCCACAAGGGCTTTGGTTTTCATTTGGATGTAGGATTACTGTGTTGTTGCTACTCCTCCACAGGGCTAGCTGGTATCATTTCTAAATGGGTCCTGCAGTTGATCCAATATGAGATGAATCAAACAGCCGCCCCCGTATCGTACCGTAGGCAGGCAGGAAACTCAATTAATCCACTTCCTGGCATCCGTACTCTGCTCTGTCATGGACTCGCTCTGTGGCAGGCAGACCTGGGTCCAAATAGTGTTTGGCTATCTCTCAAATACTTTGAATATTTGATTGAGCCTGCCTTGGAGTGCGAGTGAAATGGGCACTTTTGGGACAATTGCATTGGTGCCATTGCGCCAGGAAGGCTCAATCAAGTGCAGCTGAAGTATTTGAATAAAAACAAATACTGTTTGAACCCAGGTATGGTTTGGTCCGTGGGAGTAGAACAGAGGGTTGGTCTACTTTAGCGGTACATCAGCCATCCAGGTAGACACATTATTCCCCCTGCTAGTGATGATGGCTCAGACTGATACATGCCGTTTGCCTGACTGCCTCAAAGGCTTCTCTTCCCCTGTTAGAAATCAGCAGCAGCTAACGCTTCCCTCTTACAAGAGCCAGATAGAGCAAGGCTACGTCCCAAATGGCACCCTATTCCCTATATAGTGCACTACGTTTGACCAGAGTAGGGCACTATATAGGGAATAAAGGTGCAATTTGCAAAGCAAGGCTCCATATTCTGCTGCTTGTGTGGCGCTCTCCAATGACCTTGACTTTCCCTGTTTGTAGATTGGGTCCTGAGACATGTTCTCAAGTGTTGTGGTTACAGTATGGGACTCTCTGTTAAATGACTCCTCCCGCGCTTGATTAATGGAGATGTATTACTAATGTGCTCCTAATGGAAATTCTACAACATATACCCACGTCTCTGGCTAGTGGTCTTTTGCTTTGTGTTAAAACTGTTTATGAGGGTCTTACTACAGCTTTAAAAGTTGATCGTGGATCTGTTTTTATTGAGGGGAAATTCTACTTATTTTATTTCCAAAAGTGAGTTAATTCACTTTAATATTCTCTAATGTAAAATCACAAGAGCTTGTCTAATAGGATTCCACAGTATACTGAGAAACTATAAATGTGTATGGGTGAATGAGAATGTCATCCCTTCAGTGCTATAACGCTCTGAGTCTCACCCCTCTCTTTGGCCTTATGTGTTGTCTTGTTGCAGGTGGATGCGAGTGCTGCCTGCAGAATGAACCCGCTAGCTGCCCTGGGCATGGACCGTAGCAGCCTGATGAGGGAGAGCCTCCGCGTCCACGGAGGGATGGTCTACCCGGGCATCCGCACCCTGTCCGCCTCCGAAAAAGCCAGGGAGGGGGTTTCCTCCTTGCCCCTGGGCTACGACCTTGTCTACAAACCCGAAGGGTTGACCTTGGACGGCAGGAAGCCTGGTAACGGTTATGTGGGTCTGTATAAGAGCCCTCCCCCCGGGTTGCAGAGGCCTGGCGGAGGAGGGGAGGGCCTGGGGATGGAGCGCCGTGTGGGGCCTGGAGATAAGCCCTCTGAGCTGGGCCTCAACGGCAGCAACGGCTTCCTGCGGCTGCCCTGGGCGGTAAACCCGTACGCTGACCCCGGCCTGTACCCCTTCCTGGACTCCTCCAAATACGTAGCCCTCAACATGTACAAGGCCCCGTTCCAGCCCTCACCCTACTTGCCCCAGCACCTGGCCTACCAGTCCCTGTGTGGCGGGGCGGGGGGTAGCGCCGCTGGGGCTGAGCGCCTCTTCTACATGCCCCCGTACCCCCCGGCCCCCATCTCCTCCCCCCTGGCCCCTCCTATGAGGATCCCCATGGCCACAGTGGCCCCCACCACCCTCTCCCCCTATGGGTCCCAGCTTCACCAGCAGCACCAGGCACACCAGCAGTCCCAACCCCATCACCAGTCACGTAGTGACAGGCAGCCCCAGTCCCAACCCCATCACCAGTCCCATAGTGACAGGCAGCCCCAGTCCCAACCCCATCACCAGTCCCATAGTGACAGGCAGCCCCAGTCCCAACCCCATCACCAGTCACATAGTGACAGGCAGCCCCAGTCCCAACCCCATCACCAGTCACATAGTGACAGGCAGCCCCAGTCCCAACCCCATCACCAGTCACATAGTGACAGGCAGCCCCAGTCCCAACCCCATCACCAGTCCCATAGAGACAGGCAGCCCCAGTCCCAACCCCAGTCCCATAATGACAGGCAGCACAGCAACAGCAGCAGTAGTAAGCCCAGCCGGACTTCCTCTAGTAAGAGCTCTGGCAGCAGCAGCATTCACAACAGTAGCAGTATTACCAGTAGTATTAGTGCTGGGATTGGTATTAGCAGCAGCCTACCAGTGGACTCCAAACCAGCACTTATAATGCAGTCCCCCCGCACAGCCCCCCGCCCTCCCCAGACCTCGGTCCCTCCCCCTTCTCCTCTCATAGACAACAGCACTTTGGACTTCCAGAAGTCACTGTTCAGAAGCCCCCCCTGCTCCACCACCACCTCATCTTCCTCCCCGTCGGTGTCCCATCCTTTCTACATGAGCAGCATGGCCTCTGAGCACCGCTCCCCTGTGCGGTCCGGCAGCCACAGCCACAAAGCCAAACCCAAAGAGCAGGGTAGCAGCTCAGAGCACAGGAACGTGGAGAAGAACGGGGAAAGGAAGCAGAGCCAGTCCCCTTTGAAGACTTTGTCTTCTGATAGACCAGCGGTATTACAGGCTCCTGCCAAAGACCCTGCGGACAAGCCTCTGGATCTGTCGGCCAAAATCCTGGAGTTGGAAGGCTCCCCCAACGGATTCCCCCCAAAACTAGAGGCCTTGGCTAAGCTGGGATACTCACCCGCGGCTCGATACGGCTTACCCCCCAGCCGGGAGCTCCTCAAAGAGACCCTCTCCCCGTCAGAGGCTTCCTCCAAAACCCCAGAGAGGCCTGAGATCATTAGCACTTTACACTCCTCCTGGGTGGTGCCCAGCCCGACCCTGGTCCACGACAGCTCCAGCTCAGACGCCAACCACAACAAAGACCCCTCTGTCATCAAAAACAAAAACCTGGATAACTTTTCTTCACCACAGCAGCGAAGCTCCTCCTGTCCCAGGATAGGTGAGGTCGATGGGGCTGTCGTCCCGAGCCCTGCCCCATCTGTGGTGGCTCCTTCTGGGAGCCGACCGTCCTCTGCCTCCCCCTCTCCCAAGGTCAACGGTGATTGGCCAAGATCCTCCCCCAACTACTCTGAGAAAGCCCCTTCTTCCAACAGAGTGGGCAGCCATCCCTCTTCTGGGAAGCCATTGAAACCCCTCAAGAAACCAGAGGCTCAGGAGATGCCCTTCAAACCCCAGCAGCCGCCCCACTTAGAGAACGGCCATCCGTCCGGCCACCCCCCCAGCCACCTCTACCTCCCCCAGAGCGACGGCTATCTGCCCCCTAGCCTAGCCTACGCTAACAGATACCTGCCCTACTCAGTCCAGGAGAGCATGTCCCTGCCCCACATGCCCATGCCAGGCAAAGGCCCAGTGTACCCCCACCCTGTCCTGCTGGGCAGCAGCAGCCTGTACCCACCCCGCCTGCCCCCCAAGCACGGCCTCCCGTATGGCATCCCCCCCAGCCACGGGGACTACATGACCTACCATGACTCTCAGGAGATGGTCCACCCCCTCATGTCCTCCCCCCACACAGGCCTGGACCTCAAGAACAGCGAGCGGCTGCAGGAGCTCCGGTCCAGGCCCCATGAGAAGGTTTGGCAGCACCACGAGGACTCCGCCTCGGCCTACAAGAGCCAGACCCAGGCCCCAGACACTAAACACACCCGCAGGGGGGACAGAGAGACAGACCGGTCCACAGGCCTGGGCTCAAAGAGCCTCAACCACAAGCCCCTGACGGGAACTAGAGAGGAGATAGTCTGTATCGACTTAATCCAAGACGATGGGGACAGCGACTCTCCCCTGACCAAAGCTGTCTCTCCATGTGCTAAGAGAGGAGACCCCTCCAAACCTGTGGGTAGTGGGAGTATTGGGAGAAACGAGGGGAGAGAGGCAGAGCTCCAGCACATGCTCCGTACCGGCCAGGCTGTTGAACTCAGGCCAGGCCAGGCCCACATGCAGGCAGAGCAGCAGCAACGCAGCCAGCTGTGGCTGGGCTTCCACCCTTCCTCCCTCCGTCCTGAGCCCCCCTCCCTCTCCCCCTGCCCTTTCCCCAGCCATGAGGACAGCCCCAGCCCTGCAGAGAGCAGCCCCCTCTCTGACCTGCCGGAGGAGCAGACCCTTCGCTGCGCAAGGACTTCTGGAGACCGCACCTCTTGGGACCGTAGAGACCACTCTTTAGAGGGCCTTGATAGCAGGGACTGTACTTTTGAGGACCCCACCTCTGTGGACCGTAGTTCTGGGAACCGCAGCTCTTGGGACCGTACATGTGTGGATCGTACATGTAGGGACCGCTCTTGCGAGGACCGCACCTCCGGAGACCACTCTCCTAGGGAACGCACCTTGAACGAATCTGGGTTTAGGAATGAAAGGACCATGGACCACTACTCGGACCTGGACAAGGACATGCACACGGACACAGAGTCCCACGAGGGTGAGGAGTACGACGACCAAGGCTACCCCAGGGCCAGGAGGTCCAGCCTGGCCAAGCGCATCGCTAACTCCTCTGGCTACGTTGGTGACCGCATCAAGTGTGTCACCACCGAGCTGTACGCCGACTCCAGCAAGCTGAGCAGAGAGCAGCGGGCACTGCAGGTGAGCTCCCAGAACAAATACATAACTAACCTTTTAAAAGTTTTTAAAAACATCCTCAATAGTCCTTTCCTGGTTCCTAGAGCGAGGCAGTACGTGTTGGCTTTTGTTCCAACCCAGGAATAACACACCTGATTTGAAAATCAAGATTTTGTGATTAGATGATGACTTTAATCTGGTGTGTTAGCAGTTGGGACCACAAGGGAGGAAGACTGAAAGGATAGGGCTTTCTAAGATTTCAGGCAGTAAGGTTTCACTGGGCAGAACTAAAGGAGACAGTGGTCTATAGAGAGCAGTGGAGTTGGAAGTAGGAAGCTCTCTGCTCTGTATAAGCTGCTCTGCCCTGCCAAGCCCCGACTCCACAAGCTCCAGTATAATTACTGTTGGCCGTTGCCTCCCCTCCCCTCTGTCTCCCTCCCTCCCTTCCTACAATCCTCCCTGCTTCCCTCCCTCCCTCACCCCCGCCCATGCTATGAGCCCGTGGAGCTGCCCTCCACTGCAGTGGTGGTTTAGTTTGCGGGGAGAGCGAGTGAACACAACACGCTGCGTGTGTGTGCCTGCGCTGCTCAGCCGGGCAGAAGCTCAGCTGCTTGTGTGTGTGTGTGTGTGTGTGCCTCTGAGCGTGTGTGTGCCTTGGCGGCCTGTCGGGCTCTTAAAGCCCCGGGCTATTGTTAACCTGCAGGTGAGCCCTGGGGATGGGGGTATAGATGGTGGTGAAGGAGGGGTGGTATAGAGGTAGAGCAGCCAGCCCCCTCCCTTCTCCCAGTCCCCAAAAGGCTCCTCTGTCCTCAAATTATACTCTGTTAATCTCCCCTCCCCCTCTCCCCCGTCCTCCTCCTCCTCGCTCTGTTGGCTGAGCGCTGCGGTACGGAGTCAGCCTGGCTCTCTCAGCTCTGCTCTAGTGGAATCCTGGCCAAGTCCCAGTACTTCTCCGACGGTGGAGATTAGCGCCCGCTAGCAGCCCAGCCTTCGCTAAACAGACTCAACAAAGCCCTGCGAATAGAGCGGCTCTCGCCCCAACCCCAGCCTTATTCCCAAGCTTCGGTCTCCCAACCTCAGACCTATTCCCCAGCCCCAAACCTATTCCCCAACCCCAGCCTTATTCCCAAGCTTCGGTCTCCCAACCCCAAACCTATTCCCCAGCCCCAAACCTATTCCCCATACCTCATTACCTCATGTAACCTACACACAATCAGCCAGCAGATATCTGCCTCTGCTGCCTGGTCATTGATTAACCACTGCTTTAATGGTTCCCATATGGGAGTCCAACAGGGAGGTTTCTACTACTCCCACGATTGTGTGCTCCAGTGTTCATGTCTTTCTAGATTGGCATTTGGCTGTCAGAAACCCAGTTGGATTGAATGTGATCTATAGACTATTCACACTGCTGTTTACCTTACTACTCTGTTGACTTGTTTATTCAATCAATTCATATGCATAACTGTGTGATGTTAATAGGACGGGTTTTAATATCAATGAATGTCACAGTTGTTTGCTATATCACTGAAATGACAGTTGTATGACTGAAATGACTGGCCAAAAATATTGAGCACCCATTTAATTCAATTACTTAGATGGAAGGCTTAACACAAGAGGACAGTAAATTAAGTCAACCTGCTGCTTACTGTGAGGTCAGTTCATTTACACTTCTTATTCCAAAATTTGACAAATGATTCTTTTCATTTTGGTTTTTGCGGTTTCAGGAGCGTAGTAGAAGAATCAGGCTTTTCTGTGGTTGTTTTTGTGTGTTTCTGTTAAAGACAGTCAGGAGTAAGAATCGACAAGGGGCATGGAATACTGTTACCAGACCATAACTGTTGTATTGATGTCAATGTTAGCTGTTGTTGAGGTGACCTCACTGTAAAACATGAACGGCTATATCACAGCCAGAGTCTAAAATGGGTTCCTTTCCTTCCCCCTCACCTTCCTCAATCTGCACTGATCTGATCTCACAACAAGTTGCCAGGTGAAGGTTAAGGCTACATAACAAGGAGTTCTCCAGAGGCTGGCGTTCACCCTGTCAGCTCTTGCATCCACATCAGTGCAAATGACGGACAGGAGGCGATAAATAAAGGGAGGAAATAAGGGAAGGAGGAAGGAAGGAAGGAAGTCACGTTGGCCTTTGGGGACGCAGACCCTTTGTAGAGGAGCAGGGAAAGAGGCCTCGGTGCGGAGAGAGAGAGAGAGAGAAAGAGAGCAGCGCAGGGTCGGTCTCATGACTGTGTGTGTGTGTGTCTGTAGCGTGCTATGCTGCGCTTCTCTGAGCTGGAACTGAAGGAGAAGGAGGGAGGAGGAGGAGGAGGAGGGGGGGCAGCGGTGGACTTGGCAGACAGCCAGCGCCAGCGGGGAGAGGGAGAGGGGGATGGAGTTGGAGGAGAGGACTGGGCGTGCTGCCAAGGCCCAGTCAGAACGGGGCCAGGGGCCACAGCCCTCACAGACCAGGCTGAGAAGGACGGTAAGAGGAACCCGGAGCGCTCCGCTCACACCAGACACACACACACACACACACACACACAACTCTGTTGTTTTTATCGCACTGCTTTGCTTTATCTTGGCCAGGTCGCAGTTGTAAATGAGAACTTGTTCTCAACTGGCTTACCTGGTTAAATAAAGGTGAAATAAAATAAAAATCTATATATGCTCGCCCTTCTATCTGTACTGTATGCCTCTCACTCACTCTCACTCCTGTCTGCTCTTTATCTTACTCATATATACACACACACACACTCCTACCTACCTCAAAGAGCTGCTGCGCACTTCCTCCCTGTCTAGGGACAGCCCCAAAGAGCTGTAACACGGTGCAGCAGCTCGTAACCAGCGGATACGGGGCGGTAAACACATCCGCACGCCTGCCCAGCCTACCCCCTCTCTCCCTTCCTCATGAGGGCTGACAGAGGGCTTTTTCTCTCTCTATTGTAACAAAACAGCCTTCACATTTAACCCTTCCCTATCCGTCCCCTACAACAGGACCTGTTATGCATAAAAAGCCACAACATTAGAATACTTCACTGTTGAGTATGTGGGGGAGAGGAATGTGGAGTCTATATTAGGGGAATATATTTTAACACGCTGTGTGTTAGAGCTATTATGGCATATTGCACGGCATGGGTGAACTAGCTTCCTCTCTGGACGTTTTGGAAACCAGTGGACATTAGGAGAGGGGCAGCGTGTAGCCCTCTTCGCACAGAGCGGCACATGTTTCCATGGTGACCCCCTTTGGTGGCGTGTTGCCATGGTGCAGACACTGTCGTTATGGGTTGCGCGCCGTGCCGAGCGGAGTGGCGTGAGTCATATGATGCTGTTTACCAGATGGAGAGATATTTGGGGCGCTGGCAGGACAGGACCTGGGGGGATGGGTGAGAGTGTATGTTCAAGCCTGTGTGTGTGTGTGTGTGTGGCTCAGAGCAGGGCGGGGCATTCCTGTCCGGGCCAGTACAAGGGCAGCCCTGTGAGGCAGCACAGCATGTAGCCTGGGTCTGGGATACAGCCAGAGAAAGAGAGCGAGTGGAAAGATAGAAAGAAAGAAAGAAAGAAAGAAAGAAAGAAAGAGAGCGGGCGATGGAGAGAGCAGACACCCCCACTAGCTGAGGAGGGAGAGAGGGAGAAAGAGAGCGGGCGATGGAGAGAGCAGACACCCCCACCAGCTGAGGAGGGAGGGAGAGAGCGGCGATGGAGAGAGCAGACACCCCCACCAGCTGAGGAGGGAGGGAGAGAGCCGGCGATGGAGAGAGCAGACACCCCCACCAGCTGCCTTTGATCCAAGCGGCTGCTTTAGAACGCCTGGAGACATTCTCAAGGAGCCTTTTACAGCCCCGGACATGCAGAGGAGGGAGGGAGGAAGAGAGAGGGGAAAAAGAGAGAGGGAAAGAGGGCTGGAAAAGCGAGAGAGGACTGAGCGGAATGGAGAGGGAGAGAGAGCTGAAAGCAGCAGTGGGTGGGAATAGGGGGTAGAGCTGGAAGCCAGCCCGAGCTGATGTTTGAAGCTAATTTGAGCCCAGGGAGTCGGAAAGGCCCAGTCGCTTGCCTGCTCTCTCTCTCTCTCTCTCTCTCTCTCTCTCTGCCCCTCTCTCTCTCTGCCCCTCTCTCTCTCTCTCTGCCTCTGTGTGGGAAGAGCATGGTGGGCCTCGGCCTAACATAGTGGTGGCTGCTATTTGTGTGGGGGGTATTTTCTACCTCGTCTTGAGCCTGGACCAGCAGTCATCATTTGAAACTGATTTAGTTTGATGAGAGGGCTGTGGTTTCTCCAGTGCTGCTCAGTGTATTTGATTATCCCCCTTCTGTGTGTGCAGGTGTGCAGCCGACGTGCCCCAACAACAGAGTGCCTGTTCTCCAGCGATGCCCACACACCGAGGGCCTCCCACCCAGAGAGAGGGAGCAGGCTTGCCCCACCCTGGAGGAGTGGAAGAGGGGGATGACGATGGAGAAAGACGAGAGGGTGTGTATGCCCCCACGGGAGCAGCCTGCCAGCCTGCCCACGGCCCCAGTGGAAAGGCTGGCCCAGAAGGATGCCAACCCTGGCATCATGCCCACCATGCCAGCCTCCATGCCCACTGCGGTGCCCGGCAGGAAACACACATACGCCCTGGAACCGTGCCTGCCACTCCAGGGCGACAGCCAGGGGAAAGAAGGGGATGGAAATGAGAGAGAAGAGGAGGAGGAGAGGATGGACGTTCCAGCCAAAAGAGCCAGGCTAACAAACTGTAAGGGCCCTCAGCATGGACCTATTTACCACTCCTTTATTCTTCTCTACCTCTTTCCTTTCCAGCTTCCCCATCCCTCGCTCAGTAGCAAGGAGGAGAGAATCCCCCCATCCTGTCTGTCATCACTCTCTCCCCTGCCTGGATTCGTCTGCTTTCATGTGGCGGGGCTCTCTCTCTCTCTCCCTCTGTTGTTCTCTTTTGTGGTGGTGTCTTTCTCAGTCCTTTCATGTAGTGTGATTTGTGTTCAGTTGCCTACACGAAACCAAACACACACACACACAGCTGTGATTCGTCAAGGGGCTTCACAAACACACCAGTTTGGTTTCAACCCAAAATAACCTTCTGAGCATCGCTACTTTATTTAAAACTCACAATGGAAATGCTCCCATTTGTTGTTAATGGGGTTGGAGGTGAGCGCTTTAAAAAGGTTTGAACTTCTATTACATTTAGCTGAGCTCCCAATGCAACAAAATGTATTTAACTCAAGCGCATTTCGTTAGAATTCATTCCCTCTTTTTATGAACATTCTAATGGTGTGCAATAATTTTTCCACCCAAATGTAATTAGAGAGAATTGTTTTCTTGTGTTTTCCATTAATTATTAGATGATTTCTATTTTAAAGTGTTGGTGGTGGATTTGGGGAGGGACAGTGAACAGGAGAGATGGAGAGCGCTTCCAGTCTACCATTACACAGCCTCTCTCCATTGGTTTCAATTAGGTTGTTGCTCTGAGTGAACTTCATAAATCATCTAACCCACACTGACTTGTTTTCCCAAACGTTGATTTAACCATTGGTTGTCCATTTCCATCTCCCCAGGCCCCACTGAGCCTGTCCCAGAGGAAGTCAAAAACCTCAAGGTGTGTATCGAGCTGACCGGCCTCCGACTCAGCAAGCCCCGCCTCGCCCAGGAGCTCAGCCAATGGCAGGCCGCCACCCAGAGGTCGACAGAGGTCAACGGAAGCATCGCCATGACGACGACCCTGCCCAACGGGTGCCCCGAGGTCGGCGCCACAGATAGGAAGGTCAAGGTTGCCTCACAGGAAGACCGGAGCCTGAAACGGAGGTCAGAGGTCAACGGCCACGCCTGGTGCCATGAAACGTTTGGTCACAGCGACAACGAGCGAGGTACGTTAAAACAAAGTTGATAAAAATTGCTTATTTTTGGTCTGCTAGAGCTTGGGTTTTCAAAGGTAGTCATATATTATTCCTAATAATAATTATCCATCCAACCATCCTTTCTGGCAGATGGTGACAAGAGTTTTCAATTGAGACACGGAGGCATTGAGCTGTGTGAATGTGGAATGCATGATAGTCATGTTCTTTACCACCGTCCATGAAGAACAATATCCCCACCTTTTATTGACTCCACATCAATAAAAGCCACTCCAGCGCTATAGTGTTGAGTCACTCACTGCATTCAGCACCATGAATACATTCACGGCACATTTCACTGCACCTATTTTTTTATTTTTGGGGGGGGGTGATCTTTGCTCCCATTTTCGACCTTAGTAACTGTAGGCTACAGGAGTGTTGCCTTGGCTAAATGACCTTGACGATTGGCCTGGCGCCAGCTAGCTAGCATAGCCTACATGTTGTATGTTCCCTTCTTTGGGGTTACAGGGAGAACAGAGCTCAGGGACGTGAACGTGTTGTTGTGGAAACCAAGGCCCTAGGCAGCCATTTTGGGGAGATGTTAGTGGTTGTCTGGGTGACAGACAGCTTGTACCTCTCTCTCTTTCTCTCTAGATTTCTGTCTGACTCTCTCGCTCTCTCTCACACAACGTTCTCTCTCGCTCTCTTTCACACAACGTTCTGTCTCACACAACGTTCTCGCTCTCTCCCACTACCTCTCTCTGGCTCTTAAACGATATCGCCTTGGCAACTTGTGCCTGGGCATAATGAGGCGTCAGATTCCACTGGTAGTTCAACCAGCAGTTCTCTCTCTCTCTCTCTCTCTCTCTCTCTCTCTCTCTCTCTCTCTCTCTCTCTCTCTCTCTCTCTCTCTCTCTCTCTTCTCTCTCTCTCTCTCTCTCTCTCTCTCTCTCTCTCTCTCTCTCTCTCTCTCTCTCTCTCTCTCTCTCTCTCTCTCTCTCTCTCTCTCTCTCTCTCTCTCTCTCTCTCTCTCTCTCTCTCTCTCTCTCTCTCTCTCTCTCTCTCTCTCTCTCTCTCTCTCTCTCTCTCTCTCTCTCTCTCTCTCTCTCTCTCTCTCTCTCTCTCTCTCTCTCTCTCTCTCTCTCTGCTCGTATTTCTCCCTCTCTGTCTCTCATGTCAGCGTCTCCAATTTAGCATCTCAGATTTATTTCTGTTAGTCACCTGTTATTTCTGTTAGTCACCTGTTCACACCCTCTCTCTCTCTCCTTGATATCTTTCCCTTCTTCCTTGTCTTAGAGAGTCTAACTGACGTATGGAACATGCAGAGGTGTGTCAGTCAAACTGCTATTTTCTGAGTCACTTCTCGGCCATGTTGCATCCTAATGGTTGTTTAATGAACCTACGACAAACACACACACTCAACGCTCCGCAAAGAGATATCCGCTTTGCAACAGATGACACCCATTCCTCTGCAATCCCTGTGCTACACACACCCCTCATTCAGACACAGACACCACATCCATATCCTCTGTGGAAGTGACTAGACACGACACCCTTTCCATTAGTCTGGTTTGTCAGGGTGTTTAGAGGTGTGTTCAAAGCCCCTCCACGTTGTCCCAGGGTTTGTCAGAGTGCGCTGACTAATTTGAAGATGTGCAGCTGCACCCCAGGCGGATAAGAGCCCTGTTAAACCAAGAGTCATGAAAAGGGGAGGATTACTAGGATGAGGGGTGAAATGATATTTAAAGTGTCTCCTCTACCCCCTAGAGGAGACAACCCTTTTTTTTCATTGTTCCCCTCTAATCAGGGACTGATTTAAACCTGGGACACCAGGTGGGTGTAATGAATGATCAGGTATAACAGAAAACCATCAGGCTCTGGCGCTCGTAGGGTAAGAGTTGAATACCCCTGCCCTAGAGGAAACACAACAGTACAGGGTGTTAATTAGACCTTATAGGAGAAGGGAAGTGGTTTACACACGCCATGTGCTTTGGTACACTACACCCCTCTGGGGACTGTTCCCTAGGGGGGGGGGAGGGGGGATCAGAGGTAGCTAGGGGATGATGGGGATCCTCCTCCATACTGCGAGACAGATTGGCACACATACACACACACACACATACACACACACATACACACACACGTACGTGTGTATTTGTTCTCTGCAGATAGGAATTGGTTGGTGGTAAGCAGAACATGTGCCAATTGTTGTCATGGTACCCAGTCTGTCCTTAGAGTTCTTGAGACACACACACACACACACAATATAGAACACGTCATTTTTTTCACACCATTTAGCCCGTCCTCCATTTAGCCCGTCCTCCATTTAGTCCCGTCCTCCATTTAGCCCGTCCTCCATTTAGCCCGTCCTCCATTTAGCCCGTCCTCCATTTAGCCCGTCCTCCATTTAGCCCGTCCTCCATTTAGCCCGTCCTCCATTTAGCCCGTCCTCCATGTACTAGTACTTAGGAAAGAGCTGTGGTGTGTGACCAGGATAGTGTGAGAACCAGTGTGTGTGTGACCAGGATAGTGTGAGAACCAGTGTGTGTGTGACCAGGATAGTGTGAGAACCAGTGTGTGTGTGACCAGGATAGTGTGAAAACCAATGTGTGTGTGACCAGGATAGTGTGAGAACCAGTGTGTGTGTGTGACCAGGATAGTGTGAGAACCAGTGTGTGTGTGACCAGGATAGTGTGAGAACCAGTGTGTGTGTGACCAGGATAGTGTGAGAACCAGTGTGTGTGTGACCAGGATAGTGTGAAAACCAGTGTGTGTGTGACCAGGATAGTGTGAGAACCAGTGTGTGTGTGACCAGGATAGTGGGAGAACCAGTGTGTGTGTGACCAGGATAGTGTGAAAACCAGTGTGTGTGTGACAGGCACACCTTTGTGTGTGTGGTGGATCGGCCTCTCACCTCTGGATATCCTCGGAGGAGGAGAGATGAGGAGGAGAGAGGAGGAGGAGGAGGAGGAAGGCCATTTGCAGTGAGCCTCCCGCCCAGAACAATAAATCATTTACCAGATGGACGAGGTAAAACTCCCCACTGGCTCTCTGAAACCGCCTCCCTTTCTCTTCACCACGTGTGTGTGTGTGAGTGTGTGTGTGTGTGTGTGTTGGTGAGTGAGTGTGTGTGTGTGTGTGTGTGTTGGTGAGTGAGTGTGTGTGTGTGTTTGTGTGTGTGTGTGTGTGTTGGTGAGTGTGTGCGCTGTGTATTGCAGCTGCACCCAGGGTTTGTCATCTTGTATGTTTCAAGCCGCTGTTGGAGCACGCAATGGAAAACAGCTGACACACACCCTCCTCTCGCTTTTTCCTCTCTGCCCCCACCCCCCAGTCCCTTGTGTTTTCTCTCCCTCACTCTCTCTCCTACACTCCCTCTCTCTTTGTTCTGCTCCTTCTCCCTCTCCCTCCCCCCCTCGCTTTCTCACTCTCCGTCTCTTGCCGACCCGATCTCTCTCTCTCCGTTCTCCCTCTCTTTGTCAATCTGTCATATTTCATATTTCCCTCCTGTATCCCATAACCCCCCTCTAGATCAGAATCCCCAGATACCACGGACGTCTTCGTGAGAACATCACTCTAGCATTCAGCCCCAGCCCTCTCTGTCCCATCACATTCCCTAACGAGACCTTGGAGGAAAGTCTACATCCATGCTTGTTTTGTTTTCATCCTAGAAAGAAGAGAGACTGGGGAAAGAACAGAGACTTCTTTTTATGGTGTTGGCTGTCGCACATGGCCTTGAAACAAACAATAGTCCATTCTTTCTGTCTTATCAGGTCCACCAGGTGTGTTGGTGCTGGGCTGGAACAAAAGCCTGCACTTCCGGTAGTTCCAGGGGATATGTAGTATTTGTAGTGTAACGCTGATATTTGTTAAATTCAGCTGGTTGTATTTTCTCTGTGGGAGATGGTTCTGTTTGTTGGGAATTGATCAGCTAACCTCTCTCTCTCCCTCCCTCTGTCTAGTGGTGCTACCGTCTGTTCCTCTGACCCCAGCGCATCTGGACCGCCTCTCCCGGACCCCGTCCAACACCCCTGTCAGAAGACCACCCCTCCAGACCACCACCCCCGCCCTCACCCCCTTTCACTCCCTGGCCCCGGCACACCCCCACGTCCCCCCCACCCCCCCACGGCTGTCAGACAAGAGACAGAGGCTAAAGGAACACCGCAGGACCAGTGCTCTGGGGCTGGGACCCCCCCACCCCGGCCCTCACCCCGACCATGACCCCAACCAAACGGGGGACCTGGTGGCCCCCAGACTCCGTCGGCACGGCGACCAGGACAAGCCCAAGGGCAAGCGGCAGTGCAAGACTAAACACACCAGCCAGAGGGAGAGGGAGAGGCTGGGGCTGGGGAATGAAGAGCTGGGGGAGAGGGTGGGGCTGGGGAATGAAGAGCTGGGGGAGAGGGAGAGGCTGGGGCTGGGGAATGAAGAGCTGGGGGAGGAGAGAGAGAACAAGGTGAGTGGAACACACACACACACACTCCTTTTCATGCTTTTGTGCACACACTCTTGCGGAAACACACCCTCTCGCTCGCTCTCTCTTTCTCTCTCTCTCTCTCTCTCTCTGTGTTTTTCTGTCATCCTCTCTCTGTGTGAGAGAGCGAGTCCTCTGTGTTCCACAGTGTGTTCCCATGGGCTGAAACCCCCTGGGCAGAGCTCCTTGAATATGCTTCAAATCACAACAATGTTGATTATTACAATTATGGGGCTTATTGGAGCTCACTGGGAAAGCTCAGAGGGAGGTGTGCTTGGGGTCACCGTGTGTGTGTGTGTGTGTGTGTGTGTGTGTCACTGCTGTGACCTCCCCCTGCTCAGGAACACAATCCTCCCCAGACTGGAAGAGGAGGAGGGATGGAAGGAGTGAGTGAGGGAGAGAGAAAAAGGGAAAGAGGGGGAGTGTGCTCTAGAGGTCTGGCCTGTGTGACGGAAGTACATTCTCCACAAAACACACCAACCCTAGGGAGCAGTAATGGGCCTCGGCTGGTGTCTGTCATGTCTGTGAGAGCCTTGTCTCTGGCTATGTAGATCACATCACAATACTGACTATATTGCAGGTGTTGTGGTGTGCTGTTACTCTGTGTGTGTGTGTGTGTGTGTGTGTGTGTGTGTGTGTGTGTGTGTGTGTGTGTGATGGCGTGTCTGTCCGTCCAGCCCTGAGGAATTACCCAGTGAGGCAGCTGTCAGCACGGCCCCTGCAGAATCACACCACGTACACACACACAGCCCCCCTCCCCGAGCCTCGCGCTTCGCATGAACTCTCCACTCCCTTTCCCCTATTTCTCTAACTCCTCCTCTTTCCTCCTTCCTTCCCCCTGCTCCGGTATTCACACACACACACACACACACACACACACACACACACGATCTCTCTGGGGCAGACGCCGCGTCTGTATCCTGTTTGCCGTTCGCTGACTGCTGCGAGCGCCATCGCTGACAGATGTGTCCAAACACACACACACACACAATGTGCTTATCTATGTCATGAAAGCATCGTAACGTCTTTCATGTTGCTTTCCTTTTAGAAACGTCGCATTAATTTCACGTGTCTTTTAAAATGTGTCAAATCAGAAATGCATAGCCTAAATATGGAGGGTTTTTTTCAGATCCCATTTTTAAATATTGCATTTTATAATTTCATACATGTAAGTAATATTTACATAAAACATTGTCACACTCAGGGTAACAATCTAGATGTGGCAACCATTAACTGGATAGCCAACCATCAACTATTGATATTAACTGGATAGCCAACCATCAACTATTGATATTAACTGGATAGCCAACCATCAGCTATTGATATTAACTGGATAGCCAACCATCAACTATTGATATTAACTGGATAGCCAACCATCAGCTATTGATATTAACTGGATAGCCAACCATCAGCTATTGATATTAACTGGATAGCCAACCATCCGCTATTGATATTAACTGGATAGCCAACCATCATTTTGATATTACTGATAGCCTCATATAAGCCAACCACGCTATTGATATTAACTGGATAGCCAACCATCAACTATTGATATTAACTGGATAGCCAACCATCAACTATTGATATTAACTGGATAGCCAACCATCAGGAATGTGTGAAGAAGATATATTAGTAGAATTTGTAACCGCAGTGTGTTGCTATAATGGCTGCCTTTGCCTAAGTTATAACAGCGTTAGAAAGGTAGTGTGTGAGAAAATATGCTTTTTGTTAGGCGCTTAACATTTGGAGTAACAATTGTGTGCGCGTGTGTGTCCTGGGGCATTTCAGGCGGTGGGCAGTCAAGTCACGCTCTCGCTTCCCCCTCCCCCTCTTCCTCCATCACTCCATCTCTCCCTTCCCCTCTCTCCCTCCCTCTCTCTCTTGGTGACAAGCGTGTGCTCATGGTTATAAATGACTTTGCGAGGCCACGGCCGGGGCCCCTGGAGAAGAGCTGACATTTATTAGCCCCGCCACCGTGCAGCCAGTACACACACACACACACACACACACACACACACACACACACACACACAACCTGTGGTCGGGAATAATTAGCACTTCACCCTAGACTAGACCAGCGACCCTAATCTCCGTAGAGGGAGAGAAGAAAGGAGGAGGAGAAGGGGGGAGGGGAGTGGAGGACGGCATAAACCATCACCTCCGCAGAGAGGACAGGGAGGGATGGAGAGGAGGGCAGCTCAGATAATAAAAGCCGAGGGAGGAGGAGGCTGAAAGAGGGAAAGCTCTCTGATAACCTCAGTGTTGTGTTCCTCTTTCAGACTCTCTCTCCTCTCCTCCGCTCTCTGTTCTGTTGTTCACCCACTCCACGGCCATGTGTCAGGTGTGTCGAGCCACACATACACACACACAGAATGGAGAGAGGATAGCGTTGTCTCAGTATGTGAGTGTCAGAAGATTTCTGTGGAATATCTGTCATCCAGACTCTTAATACGTTCTCCCTCTCTCCCCCTCCCCCCCACCACACACACCAGGTCAACGAAAAGCGCTGCAGCGAGAAGCAGAGGAGGTCTTCCTCCCTGTCGGATTACTCCCACTCCTCCCCCCTCAAACCCTCCTCCCCCGCCCCCCCTCTCACCCCGGCCCCCGAGCTCAGCCCCCTGCCCAGCCCTACAGAGACCCAGGCCCGCACGCCAACCCCCTCCACCCCCCCGGTGCCCACCAGTACCCCTGCCAGCCGACCCATGCCTCCTGAGGCCCGCAGGCTCATCGTCAACAAGAACGCAGGAGAGACCCTGCTCCAGAGGGCTTCCCGTCTAGGATACGAGGTAAGATGATCTGATACCATATGTGGAAGGGTTGTGTGGGGTGGTAGTGTGTGTTGGTTTGAAGGGTTGTGTGGGGTGGTAGTGTGTGTTGGTTTGAAGGGTTGTGTGGGGTGGTAGTGTGTGTTGGTTGGTTCTTCTGTCGCTCTCTCTTCTGGGTTGTTCTGTCGTTCATTCTCTCCATCTCGTTCAGCTTATGTCTGCTAGTTCTCTCGTTCTCTCTCTCTCTGCGCCTCTGAGTGTTGGGGGGTGTGTGTGTGTGTGTGTGTGTGTCGTCCCCCCACCCACATCATTCACATCTCATTACTTCTCTAAGAGACGGGAGGCCACATGTTAGAGCCCTCCACCAGGCACAGAGCTCGGAGCAGTCGCCTAGCTAGCACACACACACTGCTTTCCCTCACACACACACACACACACACACTGCTCTCCCACACACACACACACAGCTCTCACACACACACACACAGACTTGCTGGAGTACAGCTCTTCTCTCTGTCTCTCCTGTCTCCAGTAGCTCTTAACCCTTTCCTACCACATCCATCCCGGTTTCCCAAAACTATGTACTTTTTTGGGGTCCCTAAAAATTCCTCCTATCCCTTTTCCTGGTCTAAACCCTGGGAATACTAGGAATATTGGGACTAAGGCCGTCCATTACTAATTTGTCCCCCCAGATTAATGAGCCTGTGGATTAGTTCCAGCAGGGCTGTCTGAAAGGACTGGCACCGCGCGCAGGAAAACCAACCGTTAATGCTGTTTGGAACGCATGATTCGTCCTCTCCCTCCCCCTCTTCTTACCCTCCGATGCAAAACATTGTACTTTTAAAGGAGACTGCAGACTGCAGACAGCCTTTTGAGACGAGGGGAGATGGGATGAGCTGGGGGGTTAGAGGAAGGGTGAGAGAGCGTCTCAAATTGAATGTGGTCTTTACCTGAGGTGGACAGCAGGACAGATGGAGTTGGGGTTGGAGAGAATTGGTAGTGTGTTCTATGAAATGTCCCCCTGGGAAGATAAAACGGTTTGGAGGTGTGTGTGTGTGAGGTGGGAGAAATGGTTTCCCTGTAGATCAAAGGTAGGGTGGGTTTTAGTAGACCAGCGTCTGTGGCCAGCGTTTTGAGTGTGTGTGTGTGTGTACTCCATAGTGTGTGTGCTGGAGGCAGCGAGGCATGCGCTCCAGACGGAGCTCTTTGATTTATACGTGAGGAGGAGGAGGAGGAGGAGGAGGGGAGGGCAGATTTAATCCTGTAGCGTCCGCTCTCCTCTTCCTCTCTCCCTCCCTCCTTCCCTTGTTCCTCTTCTCCTCCGCTAGCCCTGTCCGCCCCTGAGGCCTCTCTCCCTCCCTCATTCCCCGCTCGGCACCGCTAGACATGGCTGCTGTGTTTGAGTGTAAACCCAACGGCATCTTGTTTTTCTAGCCTTCAGGGTTTTTTCCTTCCCTCCCTCCGTCTCTCCCTCCCTCCCTCGCTTCCTCCCTCTGTCTCTCCCTCCGTTGCTTCCTCCCTCTCTCCCTGGCTCCCTCCCTCCTTCAGCGGGCCCCCGACAGGAAGCGCTTTTCTAACTGCCTGCGTGTGATAAGCCACAAGCAGCTCCCTGAGGCCGCCCGCACTCTCTCTCTCTATATCTAGCTCTCTCTCTCTCTCTATATCTCTCTCTAGCTCTCTCTCTCTATCTCTCTCTCATATATATATATATCTCTAGCTCTCTCTCTCTCTCTCTCTCTCTCTCTCTCGCACAGCACGGAGAGAGAGGGTGGGGAGCGAGAGCACATCGCAGCAGACAGAGTGAGCACTGTAGAGAATGGAAGAGAGAGAGGAAGACTGTGAAATATGACAGGGCTGCGAGGCCAGGCCTTTCAACGCGCCGCTCGCTCCCTCCCTCCCTCTCCTCCCCCACTTCCTCCTCCCCCTCCACTCCACACGCTGGGCTTGCCGCCTGCCCGCCTGCTTTCATTTCTCAGCCCCTCCAAAACAAATTCCAGTCGGTGTGCAAAGCTGGGAGGCTCCGTTGGGATCGATCTCTCCCGCATTCTTCACACTTGTATCACTTAGCCTTAGGACTACCTTTAATTACACACGCACACTCACAGCACACACACTCACAGCACACACACACTCACAGCACACACACACTCACAGCACACACAGCACACACTCGCAACACACACACACCAACACACAACACACGCATGCACATGCACATTCACATTCAAATGTGGAATATCACTCTGGCTTCAGTGCAAAAATCTCAATTCCCGGTTGGAGAGTGTGTGTGTGTGTGTGTGTATACATCTACAGTGAGTCATGTGTATTTGCGTGTGGTTTTGGAGTGCAGTGTGTGAGTGGAATGAGTATCAGTGGTGAGACATGGCGTTGGTTTGTGTTTCTTACTGTGGTTGCAAGAGACGCCACTGTTGTTTTTATCTGCTGAAACGGTTGACATTGGTTATGCAGTGATTTCCATAGTCTGTCTGATCACAGCATCTATTCATTATTAGAACTGGGAGAGAGCAGCTATCATTTCACCACTAATAATATTAAGATTATATTTAGCTATTTGGCTGTGTGTTATTTATTCAGATTAATTGTATGTGTTTGTTAAATAGTGAATATCGGAAGTTCTACATATTTTGTGGCTTTGTTTGCCATTAAAGTAAGCTATAAGATTCCACCATGTTGCTTTCTTCTGTCATGTGAGGTCAATGTTCATGGAGGGAAGGAGGTGAGGGAAGGAGGTGAGGGAAGGAGGTGAGGGAAGGGTAGAAAGTGCATAGTGCTGAGACTGGCCCTCCTGTCTTTGTGTTGTCACTCGCTTGTCACTGACCAGCTAGCAGCGCCACACTCGACACAGTGTCTCCACTCAACACACACACACAGCCCTGTATGGTCCCTACCGGCTGTCACGCTTGCAGCCAAGCCCTTTGCCTTGCATACACACACACACACACACACTCACTTCCTGCATATTTCATAATCCTTTAGTCTTTCGATGCGTGTCGCGACACGAGTCGTTTCTCTTTCTCTCACTCTCGCTCTCTCTCGCGTCACAATCCTGCCGTGCCGAGGGTGTCAATGGGATATGTTAATGAGGCTGGATTGAAAATGAGACAACGCTTTGTCCTGTACCTGCCAGAACTAATAACACAGACAGACACACACAGAGACTGGGATGGGCACACCTAATTGTACTCATTTGCATGCTTACGTGTCCAAAGTAAGTGATTGTCAGCACACATGCTTGCCATAAAAAAACACTGGAGGTTTTACTTCCTCAAGAATTCGCAGGAGTGACCTTTAAAAACACACACGTGCAGCACATTCAATTCAAGCACTCATAAAGGCTAACAAACACATATAGCTCTGCCCTCTAAAAATGCATGCTCACGCTATCTCTTTCACCCGCTCGCGCTCTCTCTCAGAGAGCGCAAACACACACACACACACACACACACACACACACACAGGCCCTTATGTGAGAGTGCTGTAGGGTCTTATCGCAGCTCATATCCCCCCTCCTCTCTTGTCTGTCTGCCAGACCTCAGAGGCACAGCCGTTCAGACACATCCCCAGCGCGCACACACACACACACACACACACACACACACACACACACACACACACACCCTCTCCATATCCCCAGGCCCCCCACTGCTCTCTCGACACCCCTGTCTCCTCCCTCTCCCTCCCTCCCTCTCTCTCTCGGCACTCTCCCCCTTCAACGCTGTACTCCCACTCACTGGCTGAATGAGTACGAGAGAAAAGCGAGAGAAATGAGAGATCACGCCCGCTCAATTAAAACTCCACTTAGCGCGCCCCGGCCTTTTTCACGCTCCCCTCTTTCCTCTTTTTTCCCTCCTCTCCTCTTCTCTCCGCTCCTCTGTTCTTTTCTCTCCATAGTAATACGCGGTGTGGTCTCCTAGTCTTTGTCTGGGGGTGAATGGAGGGTAAAATTAGAACCACCGTCAGAGAGCTCTGAACCACGCTGTTGTTTTTCACTTCCTGATTATCTAAATGGTGCCGGCCTAGATAATGCTTAGGACACAGTGAAACATGGACACAATGCCTGTGTAGCGTGTGTGTCCCAGTCTGTCAAGTGTTAGGAGATGAGAAGCGAGGCTTCAGCATTCTCACGGTTGGAATCGCTCTCTCGCTCTCCTCGCTGTAATCTCCATATGCATTTCAATTCTAACACTTCTTTGTGAGACTTGTCGATGATACCGTATGTGTGGGGTTGTGAGAGAGGTAGGTAGTGTGTGGTTGATGTGTTCTCTGGGTGATAATGTAGCTAGAGGGTTAACAGTCTGTGGGGGGGTCCAGGGGGAGGGAGCTGGAAAGCCATCCGCCCTGAGGAGGAAGAGATTAAAGACGACCTATGAAAGGAGAGAGGGCGGTGGGTGTTTTACTGCGGTGGGAAAGAAATCAACAACCGTGTGCTCTCCACTGCACTCCTCTCCTCTGGTGGCCATTAAAGCTGTGCTTTATCGTGTGTTTAATGCCCCGCTTAGCTCCACCGACCGACCAGCGGTCTGGGAAACACAGACCTCCACAGCTCACTACAACCCACTGTGCTTTTAATATGTGGACATGTACCATGTACACATGTTCAGAGTAGAAGTACGACTAGGAGTTACCACACCATAGTAGTAGACTAGTAGTTACCACACCATAGTAGCAGACTAGTAGTTACCACAGTAGCAGACTAGTAGTTACCACAGTAGCAGACTAGTAGTTACCACACCATAGTAGTAGACTAGTAGTTACCACAGTAGCAGACTAGTAGTAGACTAGTAGTTACCACAGTAGCAGACTAGTAGTAGACTAGTAGTTACCACAGTAGCAGACTAGTAGTTACCACAGTAGCAGACTAGTAGTAGACTAGTAGTTACCACAGTAGCAGACTAGTAGTTACCACAGTAGTAGACTAGTAGTTACCACAGTAGTGGACTAGTAGTTACCACACCACAGTAGAAGACTAGTAGTTACCACACCACAGTAGTAGACTAGTAGTTACCACACCACAGTAGTAGACTAGTAGTTACCACAGTGTTAGACTAGTAGTTACCACAGTGTTAGACTAGTAGTTACCACAGTGTTAGACTAGTAGTTACCACAGTGTTAGACTAGTAGTTACCACAGTAGTGGACTAGTAGTTACCACACCACAGTAGAGGACTAGTAGTTACCACACCACAGTAGTAGACTAGGAGTTACCACACCACAGTAGTAGACTAGTAGTTACCACAGTAGTGGACTAGGAGTTACCACACCACAGTAGTAGACTAGTAGTTACCACAGTAGTGGACTAGTAGTTACCACACCACAGTAGTGGACTAGTAGTTACAACACCACAGTAGTAGACTAGGAGTTACCACACCACAGTAGTGGACTAGTAGTTACCACAGTAGTGGACTAGTAGTTACCACACCACAGTAGTGGACTAGTAGTTACCACACCACAGTAGTGGACTAGTAGTTACCACACCACAGTAGTAGACTAGTAGTTACCACACCACAGTAGCAGACTAGTAGTTACCACAGTAGTAGACTAGTAGTTACCACACCACAGTAGTAGACTAGTAGTTACCACACCACAGTAGCAGACTAGTAGTTACCACAGTAGTAGACTAGTAGTTACCACACCACAGTAGTAGACTAGGAGTTACCACAGTAGTGGACTAGTAGTTACCACAGTAGTAGACTAGTAGTTACCACACCACAGTAGTAGACTAGTAGTTACCACACCACAGTAGTAGACTAGTAGTTACCACACCACAGTAGTAGACTAGGAGTTACCACAGTAGTAGACTAGTAGTTACCACACCACAGTAGTAGACTAGGAGTTACCACAGTAGTAGACTAGTAGTTACCACACCACAGTAGTAGACTAGTAGTTACCACAGTAGTAGACTAGTAGTTACCACACCACAGTAGTAGACTAGGAGTTACCACAGTAGTAGACTAGTAGTTACCACAGTAGTAGACTAGGAGTTACCACAGTAGTAGACTAGTAGTTACCACACCACAGTAGTAGACTAGGAGTTACCACAGTAGTAGACTAGTAGTTACCACACCACAGTAGTAGACTAGGAGTTACCACAGTAGTAGACTAGTAGTTACCACACCACAGTAGTAGACTAGGAGTTACCACACCACAGTAGAGGACTAGTAGTTACCACACCACAGTAGTAGACTAGGAGTTACCACAGTAGTAGACTAGGAGTTACCACAGTAGTAGACTAGGAGTTACCACACCACAGTAGTAGACTAGGAGTTACCACACCACAGTAGTAGACTAGGAGTTACCACACCACAGTAGTAGACTAGGAGTTACCACACCACAGTAGTAGACTAGGAGTTACCACACCACAGTAGTAGACTAGGAGTTACCACACCACAGTAGTAGACTAGGAGTTACCACACCACAGTAGTAGACTAGGAGTTACCACACCACAGTAGTAGACTAGTAGTTACCACAGTAGTAGACTAGGAGTTACCACACCACAGTAGTAGACTAGGAGTTACCACACCACAGTAGTAGACTAGGAGTTACCACACCACAGTAGTAGACTAGGAGTTACCACACCACAGTAGTAGACTAGTAGTTACCACACCACAGTAGTAGACTAGGAGTTACCACAGTAGTAGACTAGGAGTTACCACACCATAGTAGTAGACTAGGAGTTACCACAGTAGTAGACTAGGAGTTACCACACCATAGTAGTAGACTAGGAGTTACCACACCACAGTAGTAGACTAGGAGTTACCACACCACATTAGTAGACTAGGAGTTACCACACCACAGTAGTAGACTAGTAGTTACCACACCACAGTAAGCAACTATAAAGCAGCTTTTGAGCAACCAGGCAGGGGACACCGTTAGCTTTCAGCACTGAAGTGTTGGAGTTGAAGTAGTGTGTTTTGAGTGGAGAGGGACCGTACGGCCTATGTTTGAGTACTGTTGGTGAGCTATTTTTTGGAGAAGAGCCCTTTTGGGGGGGCTGCTGGTCGTTTCAACACTGTGTACTGTGTTATGGTCTATTTTGTTGTCCACCAGGCATGCCAACCCCAATGCCAGCCCTCGCTGTTTAGTGCTTGTTAAGTTGCCGCAGCGCTGGCGGTAGCAGGAGTTGGACTCATTTGTTGCCACGGCAGCCACACGACCACGCTGTATCCAAAGATACAGACACTGTGTGTGTGTGTTTGCGCAGCTCGCAGCACGGCTGTGTGGAGCTATGAATGGATTCCATGAAAACGGGTCGGGAGGGAGGGCGCGTCAAAGCAGCGCTACGCTAGCTGAATGCTAATGTCTGTCTCTGCTCTCTGTGTGGAGCGCTGCAGCTAGACTCTATCTTTCTCGCTCTCTTTCTCTGGACCTTTCTCTCTTTCCACGCTTCGCTACCCTGGTTCCATCTGTTTGTCTGGGATTGTGTGTGTTTGTGTGGTTTGTGATGCTAGTCGCACTGGGCTGACTGGAAGGGTGTGTGTGGTTTGTTAACGATGCTAGCCGCGCCACGCAGCGCTGTCTGACTGACACAGGTAAATGAGCACACAGACACTGGAGCTGAAGACTGTCACAATGACTGAAGAGAGACTGCTGTTGACTTGATGCTTCATTTGCCTTGTTCTGCTCTTCTCATTCTGACTGGATTCTATCATTATACTACAGGACTACACATTTCTGTTATGGAGGACTTTTTAGAAGGTCTACACATTCATTCTCCTTGTGTTAGCCATAGTCACCTTGCTTTGGTCAGGCCTTGGAGTCGGCAAACTTTCCACAACTGTCTATAGAATTACAATTCATTCTAATTCATTGCTACTGTGACTCATGTTTCCCAGGAGTCAGATGAACTCGTGGATACCATTTTGATGTCTCTGCATGCGGTTTGAAGGAAGTTGCTAACTAGCGCTACTGTAGTTGCTAACTAGAGTTAGCGCATCGACTGGAAGGGTCTACCTCTAACTTCCTTCATACTGGACTCAAACATACAAATGGTATCCACGAGTTCATCTGAGACTGGGGAAGTAGATAAAGGGCCTCATTGCCAAAATCACGAAGGATCCCCTTAAGGTCGGGCACAGAATTAGAATCCTAACTATCTCTACAGGGTCTAGTGAAATTGTAAGTGAATTGAAATTGAATCCCTCCTTAATGGAAAAATAATTGGCAGTTTTCCAATTCCAAACATGAATTCAATTTTGTTTAATCCCCTTTACTGACTGGAGTTGGGTGGGGGGAAACAATTTAATGGCCCCTGCTTCCCTGCTGTTGGGTTAAAGGATCTCCATGCTAGGAGGCATTCCGGCTCAAACATACTCTCCAGTGGCTCAGAATCCCAGGTTTTTAGGAGCAACCGAGCAGCCATTGTGGATATGGTCCATAACTGGCCAGCCTGAGCCATCACACACAGCCATCCAAATCCATTACCCAGATGTTGGTAGAAAATGTATGGGACCGTTCAGGAGGGACAGATTGACTGGGCTATTTTGAGCTGCCCAGGCAGCCGTTTGATAAGACTTATTGAAAAATGAAAGGCTCGGCGGCCACTCCACAGCATTTGCATAGAGATGGGAATCAGAGCGGAGGCTCCTGTAATGGCTTACCTTCCACTGCCCTGGTTGAGAGGATGAGGGAGGAGAAATGGGAACCGCATAGATCCAGTTCTCTGGACCAGTTCCAGTTCTATCTCTCTTTGACACCATCTTCTGATATTAGAAGGACTGGCTAAGAGGGGCAAGGCAGGGTTGAGTCAGTTTGATACAGATAGTGTAGTACATACTTGGAATACTGAGAAATACCACAGGGTCTAGGGTTTCAATTGGACCTTAGAAATAGACTAATGGCCTAACCCAAGAGCGTGTTCTCATTCAAATGTGTTGTCAATTTGATCTAAATCAACTTTTCAAAACTTCCTGCGGCTATTGATGAATTTCACCTTTGTCAATGTGTACCTATGTTTCTTTTAAGCTTCATTGAATTGAATGGCATTTTTAATGGAACTGGAAGATGTGGACTAAAGCACCGCATTCCATTCGGAGCCCTATGACCTTCTCTAAACCCCTCTGTCCCCTGTCTGTGTAGGAGGTGGAGACCCTAACCCCTCTGTCTCTGTCTGTGGAGACCCTAACCCCTCTGTCTCTGTCTGTGGAGACCCTAACACCTCTGTCCCCTGTCTGTGTAGGAGGTGGAGACCCTAACCCCTCTGTCTCTGTCTGTGGAGACCCTAACACCTCTGTCCCCTGTCTGTGTAGGAGGTGGAGACCCTAACCCCTCTGTCTCTGGTCTATCTAGGATGTAGTGCTGTACTGCCTGGAGAACAGGGTGTGTGACGTCAATCACCGTGACAATGCGGGCTACTGTGCGCTGCACGAGGCGTGTGCACGTGGCTGGCTTGCCATCACTCAGCACCTGCTGGAGCACGGCGCCGACGTCAACTGTAGCGCCCAGGACGGCACCAGGTAGACACACACACTTAAGCATGGCACAGGCCAGACATACAGACATACAGGCGCAGGCCAGACATACAGACATACAGGCGCAGGCCAGACATACAGACATACAGGCGCAGGCCAGACATACAGGCGCAGGCCAGACATACAGGGGCAGGCCAGACATATGGACAATGTGTGTGTGTGTTCCATAATGTGTGTGTGTGTGCCGTGTCTCTCTCCATCCCCAGGCCCCTCCATGACGCGGTGGAGAATGACCATCTGGAGGTGGTCCGTCTGCTACTGTCCTACGGAGCTGACCCCACCCTGGCTACTTACTCTGGCCGCAGCCTCCTCCGCATGACACACTCCCACGGCATGGAGGGATTCCTCTCTGGTGAGACCGCTTTAGAGAGAGCGAGTGTGTGTGTTTGTGTTCCTCTGTGGGGGACACAGTATCATCCTCGGGAGTCACCTCTCGTTACCCCACTAACAGGTTACTTAGCAACAGCTGTAGAGGGGGTCGTCCTCTGGCGGCGCCGGGAAAATCGGCTCTGGTTAAAGCAGATTTGGAATTTGTGTGTGTGTGTTTACTAAGGGCTGGCCCCTGTAAGCGGTGCAGTGATGGGGGAGAGATTGGCCCCTGTAAGCGGTGCAGTGATGGGGGAGAGATTGCCTGACGACTGAAACTGAATTTTTCCGCTGCTCTATGCTCCCTACATACTTCAGTCTGAGACTGCCGTCAGGGAGGTCGTTGGCGGTGACGTCAAAATGAGGGTTGTTGTACCAAGTAAACAAAGTCATCAGCGGTTGGATCATCGCTAAACCAATTGGTGTATCAAAGCTAATGACGAACTTTCAAAAAACGCCGCTTTACCCACGTGTGTTCTGGCTCTGGCCCAACCCTCTAGAAATCGTTGGGGGGGTACTCGGATCCAGGGCGTGGCGGAGCATTTGGCCGGAGCAAGGAGAGAGAGTCTGCAATAGAGCCAAGCTGATTTGGTTGACTGGATATGGGGCCAGGACAGGGAACTCACTACACACACACACACACACACACACAGGCACCACACAGTTTAAATGGATGGTGAGGAGATATTCCAAGGGGAAGTAGAGGACAGTGTTCCATTGAGTGCTTGAGAGCACCGCAGTGAGCTAGCTTCCCTACCGCTCTCCCTCTTCCTCTCTCTGTCCGTTCTCCTCCTCCCCGGCTATTTCAGGGCTTTATTAATCAGCCCTGCTCTGGCACGCACACACACACACACACACACTATCACTCTCTCACACATAGACACACACTTTCATTCTCTTACACACACTCCAGCAGCGATTGCCAAACGGTGCCTAGTTCAGTCCACTCCCCTAACCTGATCTGTGCTTCCCAGAGAGAGGGTGAGAAAACGCACAACAAATCCAATCCATTTAGGCAAAAGGGGGGATTAGAAAGAGGAAAGTGAATTTCCATTTCCCCCTTCAGTTGAAATCCACGGTGGCCCACAGTGCTGCTACAGCTCCAGCCCCCTCTGCCTCGCTCCACTCACTAATCCTCAAGTGTTGATGAGTTGATACTATTTTACATAAACCTGCCCACTAGGAGCACCCCAGAACCCTGAGTCCCTCCCTCTCTGTCCTCTCCTCTCTCTCCCGCCCTCCCTCCCTCTCTCCCGCCCTCCCTCCCTCTCTCCCGCCCACCCTCCCTCCCTGGCCTCTAGGCCTTCTACAGGGATTCTCTGGGACTTTGTTCCCTAATCCTGTTGTTTATTTGCGAAGGTAGATCCCTCGTTCCCGAACGCCGTGGAAATGTCAGATTAACGAGACGACAGCTGAAATAGCAGTGTGTTTCCGTGTCTGTGTGTGGAGCTGGAAGTATGGGTGGTGATATAATACATCGGTGGTGTGTGTCGGTAGAGAGACACACACACACACTGCCCTGAGCGCTGAGTGCTGCAACATCGTGACCCACATTACCCAGGGAGAGCAGAGAGCCGGGGGAGAGGAGGGGTGGACGGGGGTAGCAATCAGAGCCCAGCACCTCTCCTCTCTTTTCTTCTCCTCTCTGCTCTCCCTCGCTCCCTCTCTCCCTCCGCTCTCCTCCCCTAATCACCACTTCCCACTTAGCATTTAAAACGGCTGCTGCTTCCCCCGCAAACTCCAGCACGGCCACAGAGCAGCACGGCCACAGAGCAGCACGGCCACAGAGCAGCCTGTCATTAAGAGCTATGGGGAGCGCAGTGCTCAGCTATACCCTGCTGACACACACACACACACACACACACACACACACACACACACACACTGCAGAGGTGCGTCTATACAACAAGCCAGCACTAAAATATGAACACACTCAGTGGCGTTGCAGTGTAATATTAATGATCTCATTGCTGTTGCTGTTTGGGTTAAGTGACCAGTATTTCCCCTAGTATTACCTAGTATTACCACATATCTAATTTGCTGCAGGCTGAGCTGGGATGAGGGATGGAGGGAGAGAAGAGGGGGTGTTGAGGTAAAATGGCCCCCAGGCTTGAGCCGGAGCGTTCCTCTTGATTCATCCTTCCTTCCGTCCCCTCGTTCCCTTCCTCTCCCCGTCTCTACTCTCAGGCTTTGTGTAAGACCACGTTAGAGAGAGACGGAGCGAGTGAAAGACACGGCAAGTGCAAGGAAGCTAGAGACAGTGAGTGTGAAATAGAGAGAGAGTACGACTAAAAGACAGATGGAGGGAGCGTGAAGGGCTAGAGAGTGAGAGACGGGAGAGAGAATGAAAGATAGAGGGTGGGGTGGGGGGGGAGTGTGACAGAGAGACCTGGAACGAGACTGAGCAAGCGTGAAGGAGCAAGAAAGAGAATGAAAGATTGAGCGAGAGGAGGTAGAGAGAGGGAGAGCGAACGAGCGTGGAGGAGGTAGAGAGAGGGAGTGTGGAGGAGGAAGGGAGAGGGAGCGTGGAGGAGGTAGAGAGAGGGAGACGAACGAGCGTGGAGGAGGTAGAGAGAGGGAGTGTGGAGGAGGAAGGGAGAGGGAGCGTGGAGGAGGTAGAGAGAGGGAGAGGTGGAGGAGGTAGAGAGAGGGAGGGAAAGGGAGAGGGAGCGTGGAGGAGGTAGAGAGAGGGAGAGCGAGCGTGGAGGAGGTAGAGAGAGGGAGTGTGGAGGAGGAAGGGAGAGGGAGCGTGGAGGAGGTAGAGAGAGGGAGTGTGGAGGAGGAAGGGAGAGGGAGCGTGGAGGAGGTAGAGAGAGGGAGTGTGGAGGAGGAAGGGAGAGGGAGCGTGGAGGAGGTAGAGAGAGGGGGTGTGGAGGAGGAAGGGAGAGGGAGCGTGAGGGTAGAGAGAGGGAGTGTGGAGGAGGAAGGGAGAGGGAGCGTGGAGGAGGTAGAGAGAGGGAGTGTGGAGGAGGAAGGGAGAGGGAGCGTGGAGGAGGTAGAGAGAGGGAGAGAGGGAGAGCGAACGAGCGTGGAGGAGGTAGAGAGAGGGAGTGTGGAGGAGGAAGGGAGAGGGAGAGAGAGGGGGGGTGTGGTAAATCAGCAGGTTTGTCTGGATGTGCTGTCTGCCAGTCTGATTTCCACTCCCTCCCCCAATCTGTTCCCTCCCCCTGGGAGCTCTCTAATCAGTAGCTAGCACAACACAGACAACACACTTTCTAACTTTCCCTCTCCTTTCTCTCCCTCCATCTCTCTCTCTCTCCTTTCTCCATCTCCCGAGTACCTCTCTTTCTCTCTCTACCTCTCTCTCTTTCTCTCTCGCTCCGTGGAGTTTTTAATGAGGCTTAACTGCTGAATCCCTGAATGGCTGTAGCTGGCATAACACTCCCTTACTGCCTCTGGCATCTCAACACTACCCACCCAACGCCAAGCCACCGCACAGCTGCCCCCGCTCCCACACCGGCTCCCTGTGCGCAAACACAAACACACACACACACACAAACACATACATAAACATACACACACAGAGAATGCAAAACATAGTGACCTGCTGTCCAACCAGCCGGAGCCGTTTTTAAATGAACACTCTGTGGAATGAACACCCAGTGGTTTTAAGTGTGTGTGTGTGTGTGTGTGTGTGTGTGTGTGTGAGCGTGCGCGTGCATGGCTCTCTAGTGGCTTTGAAGGCTCCCGAGTGGAATCTGATTAGAGATGCATGTCTGCCTGCACTCACACACTGCCGCGCTCCGCCTGTTCCACGGTGAGGCTGTGTGTGTGTCAGAGGGAACAGGGAGGGTGGGGGCCGGGGGAAGGGTTACATGTCCTCTTTTCCTCTCGTCTGCAGCAGCAGCTTTCTCTATCCTCCGTTTTTTCTTTTCTTTTCATCACTGTGTCTGTCTCGCCAATACAGAGCCAGACGTCTCTTCTACAACAAGATGCATCTCTCTCCTCTGTCCCTGTTTATAGCGTAACGTGTCTCTCTCTCGCTCTCTGTCCCTGTTTATAGCGTAACGTGTCTCCATCTCTCTCTCTCTAGAGTATTTTTCTGACCTGAAGGGGCGTGAAGACCATGACGAAGGCATCTACTGGGAGTTTTATGGCAGCGCCGTGTGTGGTGAGTACAAACACACACACACACACACACACACACACACACACACACACACACACACACACAGGAGACAGGAGAAGAGAGGGAGGAGGAACAGGAAGAAGAAAGAGAAAGACCCTCAGGTAAATCTCTGTGGGAGTCTTCTGGGAGTAGACGAGCGTTGATCCAGGAGAGGACCAAATAAGAAAAAGAACAGTGTCTTGTCTCTGATAGATTTTCCCTCCCAGCTACGGAGCGAGCTACACTTTCATGCCATCTCCCCTCCTGCCTGCCTCCCCTCCGATCTCCAAACCACAAGTGGCTCACGTATTGCATACGATCAATATTGATGGCCCATGTGGAAATCGAACTCGCAACCTTTTCTCCAACCAACTGAGATACGTGGATCTCAATGCCATGCAGCAAGGTCACCGGTTTTAACTAGTGATGCTGTGGAGGTTTGAGCGGAGAGAGAGAGGGGGGAGGGGGGTGCTACTGCAGAATGGGCCCCACTCCAGCTGTTAGGAAAGCCAACTCTCTTCTCTCCTCCCTCTAACCTTTTCTCCTTCACTCCCACTCCCTCTGTCCATGCTAATACCATCCCTAGTCCTGTGAAGGCAGCAGTGGATGGAGTGGGGGGGGATGGCTGCTAGGATCGCGCCACACCTGCATTATTCAACACACTGACACACACACACACACACACACACCCTGTGGTCGGTTCGGTGGGCTGAGTGGAGCTAGGCGCCCCAAGGCAACACCTGGCTGCTTCATGCGATCACTGGAGGGAGAGAGAAGGGAGTACAGCCAGCAGCACAATGCTCTGACTGTCTGTTTGACGAGGCTGACCTTATCTGCCACAGGCATTTATCTCCAGCTCAACCCTGGCTGTGTGTGTTCGGGGGGGTGCAGGTGTAGACAGACAGACGTGTGCGTTTCATTTGGAATGTTTGTATGTGCACACCTCTGAGTTGTTTACGATGTGTGTAGTGCTCTCCAGTCATCTCCATTGATGCAGACAAGTGTTGGAACAGTGTGTGTGTTCACTCATCACTACAAAATAATGTTCTAACCGTGTGTTCACTCATCACTACAAAATAATGTTCTAACCGTGTGTTTGGTCATCACTCCAAAATAATGTTCTAACCGTGTGTTTGGTCATCACTCCAGAATAGTGTTCTAACCGTGTTTGTGTGTCTTCATCGCTCCAGAATAGTGTTCTAACCGTGTTTGTGTGTGTGTGTTGCAGAGTCAGGTGAGGACCCAGCAGCCTATGACATCCTGGCTAACCCCCCAGGACCAGGAGAGGAGGAGGAGGAGGACACCAGGCAGGGATTTGAGTTTGAGTTCTCTGACCGACCCCTCCTCCCCTGCTACAACATTCAGGTCTCCCTCTCACAGGGGTAAGTGTGTGTCGTTATGAGCCCCAGAAATACCCTTTTTCCTTTCAGTTCCGACTATAGTTTTTAATAGGTTTCTGTCCTGCAGTAAGCAAAATAATTAGCTTTAGTCCATCCACCTGTGACCACCCATTACATTACAACAGTATTGTCACCGTTACCAAGCCCCAGCCCAGCCACATTATGATAGTGTTGTTGTTCTCACCAGTCCCTTACACTTCACTGCATGTTGGGTTCCATCCCTCCATCCGTCCCTCCTCTCCCCCGTTCCAGTGTGTTATTAAGCAGACGAGAGGAGAGATCATTATGACCAGGGTATCGATAAAGTCATTAGTCACACCGACCTGGGGGAGGGAGGAGAGGAGGAAGGGGTCATTAGTCACACCGACAGGGAGGAGGGGGGGGGGGGGGTCATTAGCCGGGGGGCTCGCCACAGGAGGAAATTATTTATGTTGAGGGAGGGAGGGAGACTAGTAGAAGCAGAGCTCTTTAATACTGTGGGTTGCTCTGATATGAGGAAGAAGAAAAATGAGGGGGTTAGAGAGAGAGATGGAGAGGAACAGAGAGGGTGTGGAGAGAGACAGGAGGAGTGGGATTGTTAGAGAGAACGATGGGAGGATTGATAGAGGGATGGTAGAGAAAGAGAGGGGAGGATTGATAGAGGGATGGTAGAGAAAGAGAGGAGGATTGATAGAGGGATGGTAGAGAAAGAGAGGGAGGATTGATAGAGGGATGGTAGAGAAAGAGGGGAGGATTGATAGAGGGATGGTAGAGAAAGAGAGGAGGATTGATAGAGGGATGGTAGAGAAAGAGAGGAGGATTGATAGAGGGATGGTAGAGAAAGAGAGGAGGATTGATAGAGGGATGGTAGAGAAAGAGGGGAGGATTGATAGAGGGATGGTAGAGAAAGAGGGGAGGATTGATAGAGGGATGGTAGAGAAAGAGGGGAGGATTGATAGAGGGATGGTAGAGAGAAATATAGAGGGAGAGAGGGGAAGATGGAGATTGAAGCTACGCAGCACGGCGGACTGCCGTTAGCTAGAGACGTATGTGAATGCAGACAGCGCTAATTGCCTCCCACACCGTTTTCCTCCTGGCCTCGTCACACACCCTCTCTCCCTCCCCTCTCTCTCTTCCTCCCCTCTCTCTCTTCCTCCCCTCTCTCTCATTCTCTCCGTCTTGGCTGCAGCGCACTGTTCTGTGTAATCTTCAGTCTGAGCACCGCTCGGCTCCGCTCTCTCTCTCTCTATCTCTCAGCGGAGCTCCCCTCCCCCACTTTCTCTCTCTCTCTCTGCTCTCGTTCGCTCTCTCCTCTTGTCTCTCTCGGCTCGCTCTGCTCTTCTGGCTGATGCAGTATTAATGGATCTCCTGGGCTGTGAGGCCGGCCTGCGCTCACAAACACACACACACACACACACACACACACACACACACACACGGAGGCCCTCGGCAGCACTTGCTTTTCCACTCCTCTCCCCATTCAGCTGCTCCCCAGCCGCAACGCTACACATCTAACCATTTCAAGTGCTATCGATTGAACAGCGCATGTTGTTCGTCACCTACCCTACCGTGTGTGTGTGTGTGTATGTGGAGGGGGGGGGGTTACACACATCCATTCTCACATAAGGATTATTCACACACCAACTGAATTCACAGAGCGCCCCCCAGAAAAGCCTTTGTGTTTATACGTGTGTGACAGATGTTGAAAACCCCAACCACGGTGCTACAGCCCATAATTACAGCAAGTGTTGAAAAGCTGGAGCCACCGGTCTCACATCACAAGTGTAGAGCTGTGCTAACCCGTTCCCCCTCTCTCTCTCCCCCTCTCCTTCTCTCTCTTCCCCCCCTCAGTCCCAGAAACTGGCTGCTCCTATCAGATGTCCTGAAAAGACTCAGAATGTCCTCCAGGGCTTTCAGGGCAGCCTTCGCCCACCTGGAGGTAGCAACCATCGCCGAGGCGGAGTTCTACAAGCAGGCATCCCTGTCGCAGCTCTTCTCGTGCCCCGACGAGCTCGCCGCCTTCCTCCCCGACAGCAAGGAGCTGCTGGACCTGGTTGAGACCAGCTCGGAGCTGGCCGCGCTGCTCGGCTCCTCGCTAGAGTGTTTGGACAGCCGATGGGAGCCCAAAGTGGCCCGGGCCAAAGCTAAGGCCCGCTCGTGACCCTGAGATACACACACAGAGGGTGAGTCCCAAAAAGATCTACTCTCTACCTGAAGTGGACACTCCTTCACTAGTTCCCACAAATCTGGTGCAGATATTTGGCTAGTGGTAGTTTTCCACCATATTTCTTATACCAGTCATTTCCTTTCAAATCGGTTAAGGGAAGTGAACATGTGCACACTTTGGGAGGAAGGAGAGAGTATTGGGACGTAGCCAACACACACATACTCCATGTGTATCTAGTGTACGTTCCCATGCCCTGTGAGGACTGGACATTAGAACACTGGACAATATCCCTTCAAAGAGGAAACGGACCCAGCGCCACGCAAAGGACTGAATTTTTTAAATAAATATATGTATATGTATACATTAACAGCTGATTTGATTTGTTATATATATATGTATATCCATACTGTATATCTGCTGCATTGGTTGTCATGTTTTGGTCAGGTTGTCGGTTTTGCCACTGCTTGGGTTGACGTGCAGGGACTAGGCTAGTGAACAGGTCAGGAGCAATGTGAGTTGAATGTGGACCTCTGAGGTAAAGGTTATTGTTTGACTTTGGATCATGGCAGTGCACTTGATTTGAGCTTTACCGACCCATCTGACTTTGTCAGGTGGTTCATAGATATAGAGGTAAACTGTGACAAACATTTTAGCACTCATGGCTCATCCCAAAGATTTGGGGATTTTATTTTCGACATTGTGTCTAAAAACCTAGCTTTATTTGTCTCGTATTTATGACGATGAGGAATTAAGATATTTGATGTGGGTTTTTTGTAAAATATTAATGTAAGATACTACATGTCACGTCAATTGAAGAGTGAGATTCATGCTTGAACTTGTAAATAAGATGACCATTTCAGTAACTGTTTTTCTGACTGGGGTGTTTGATTAACTTTTTGTTTTGGCAATGTAAGTGTTTAAACTTTGTAATTAAATACACTATTATTTGTATTTATATTTTACAAAAAAGTTCCTTTAAATAAATGGCAATACAAGTGAACCTTTATCGTATTTTATTCATCTTAATCATTTCCATTTTTAGGTTTGTAAAATTCTGGTAACTTTCCCAAAGTGTCCAGGTTTTCCAGAAGTTCTGGTTGTAGGATTCCAGATTTCCTGCTTATTCCTGCCTTGTTCTTGGAATCTCCCAACCAGGACTATGGAAAAACACAGCTTGTCAAGCCTATTTATAAGGTCTGAAAAATACTTTATTCACATTTGCCACTATGAATAACCTACCTCCCCATTTTTGGATAATCTAGTCTAGAAATACAGTGCTCCCAAACAGCGTTCACTGTTTTCTCTTGCAGTCATCTTGGTGGTTTGTTTGTGTGTGTTGAATCCTGGTTTTAACGTGCCACGCTGGCTCTCTCGCGCTCCACTCCGCTCTCAGGGCACTAGACGTTCCATCCTTGGTTGATCTTGTTTTATAAATAGGAAGAGGAAGAACATGCGTCGTGTTGCGTGCAGGAATAGTTTGGCTCGAGTCAAAATTAGGCTAACCCTTGTCCCAGGATCCCAAACACTTACATTTTTATTGCGCCCTTCCCTTCACACACACACACAGTCCTCTGTAGTTAAGTAGAACATTCTGTCAGAATGTGGGGGGAAATAGGACCTACCTTATTATTCCATGTGGTGGTTGTTGCCTTGAAATAGCGGAAGATGAATTATCTCTGTGTGGTGTGCTGCTAGTCATATCTCCTGGTTTGTGTTCGCATAATATCCAGATCAATGTTTTACAAAGCCAGGCAGAACAACAAACACCGTCAACAAGTTGACACAATCTACCGCTGCATAGCAGCGCCTGGTTATGGCACTGACCGCAGGAAAGCCTGTTTGCGCCAGATGCATGTTGTTTAATCTGTTATCCTTTTCTAGCTCCAATACATCAAAAATAAACCTTTGCTCTGACGCTTGTAGGTCTTGTTGATTTACCTCCGGTGTGTTATGTCCGAAGTATAAGAACATGAAAGCAACCCCTAGGCAACACACTTTTTCCCCTTCATATTTGATTTCCAAAAATAATGACTAGCCCTATGTATAGCCCGTGTGCTAGCATGGTCCGATAAAATAGGCGTATTTGAAATGTAAGCTAGCGCCTATATCCAAAATCAGACATCAATATTATAAATAATCATTTTGATTTAGGCTATCATTATCAATTAAGCAAACCGGTGACGTTTTCTCTTCTGCCACTCCAATTAGCGAGGTTTGACTAGATTTTCCCACTCCGGGTCTTTTTTGGGGGTTAAATGTGTGTAGGCTACTTAATTAAAAAACTATAAATTACATTAGTGGGGTAATTATTTCCTTCCCGTCATCAGATTGGCGCTAGCACGCGGGCTAATCCCCCGCGTATCTATTAGCTGTGACATTGGAGGCTCTGGAGCGCGGAGCGAGGGGGAGAGCGATAAAGGAAGCATTGGCGGCAGTGCGAAGGCGCATCTGTTGGGAGGCGGAGGGAGGGGGACATGCACGCTCTCTGCATCACATTTTTACTGCTGTCATAAAGACGTGCGCGCACATTCTCGCACGTAGGCATATATATAGTATTCATGTGCCTGTCAAGGGGGAGGTGCAGGCTGTGTGCGTAAAGCGGTTGTAGTGGTGACACGCAGATTTCTAGTTTGGGCAGGAAGAGGGGGAAAAAACTTGCAGGTGGATTAAGTAACCTCGAAACTAATAAATTCACAGGAGGCGTTTCAGGACGCCACGCAGTGCTTTGCCGCAGCACTAGGCCTACAGAGAGAGGGAGTATGAAGCGGGGGTAAGGTGTTGGCAATCAATCTCAGACTAAAGCGGGGGAGGGAGCCTCACTGAAAGGATCACATTATTCTGCTCTACAAAGGAAATCGGAGAGTGCCATCTCTAGGGGCCCTTGGCTGCATATTATAAGAGAGAGAGAGAAGCAGAGAGAGAGAGGTCTTCTGAGGTGTAGTGGGGGGGGGGCGTCTTGTCTCACACTCCTAGTGTGCATCTCCATGATTTACCTGCCAGATACTAAACTGACATTAATTCCATACATGGCTTAACCTATAGAATGATATCCAATACACAAATTGACCTCGAAGTCTACAATCTTTATGACTTACCAATTGGTATTCACACAACCTTCCACACGTTGTCAGACGCAGAGGGTAGGTTAAGGTGTGAGACCGAAGGCTTTACGTATGGCTACGTACACACACATCGCTGCGTGTGTCGGAGCTGCTCTCTCTGGTAGGTAACAGCTACCATCTGCTCCTCCTAACAGACACGGGGAGAGGAGAGGAGAGAATGGGATGGGAGATGATAGGAGGGGGGAGGGGGGAGGGGAGAGAAAAGTGAGGAAACTTCAGGATCTGTGCCTGTTGAAGTCTCCAAAGACTAGGCCAATGCAGATTCAACAGGGGCAGTTTGTGATTAAAAAGCCTACCTTAATTAAATATGTTGGTGGCAGTAGTCATTTGGATTGATTTGAATTAATTTGACAGGTATTTTTAATTAAGGAAAGGCTGAAGGCCTTAGTGCTGACTCATCCTACTACCCACCCTAGCACCAGTCAGGCCCATCAATAGGCCACGCTAGGCTCTGTGCTCCGTCGCTATTCTAGCTTTCTAATAATGTTATTATCAATGGACCATTACCCTAATCCCAGTGACCTTCTGACCTCTGTCAGTCATCACAAGCCCCTTAATGCATTCAGGACCAGTCTTCCCCTCTACATCCCTCTTTCATTTACTCAATTCAATTCAGTGGACTTTATTGACATGGCAAGTTATATTACTTACATTGTCAAAGTACACATATAACAACAATGGTGGGACTAACAGTAGCAGTAGTAGGGGTAGCAGCAGTAATGGTAGTGGTAGCAGCAGTGGTGGTAGTAGTGGTAGTAGTAGTAGTGGTAGCATTAGTGGTGGTAGTAGTAACAGTGGTAGTGGCGGTAGTAGTGGTAGCAGTGGTAGTAGTAGTAGTAATAACAGTGTAGTATTGGTAGCAGTAGTAGTAGTGATAGCAGTAGTGGTAGTAGTAGTAATAACAGTGTAGTATTGGTAGTGGTTGTAGTAGCAGTATTAGTAGTAGTAGTAGTGATAGCAGTAGTGGTAGTAGGTAGCTTAGTGGGTAAGAGCGTTGTGCCAGTAACCGAAAGGTCGCTGGTTCTAATCCCCGAGCCGACTAGGTGAAAAATCTGTCGATGTGCCCTTGAGCAAGGCACTTAACCCTAATTGCTTCTGTAAGTCGCTCTGGATAAGAGCGTCTGCTAAATGACTAAAATGTAAATGTAGTAGTAATAACAGTGTAGTATTGGTAGCAGTAGTAGTGGTGGTAGTAGTAGAAGTGGTAGTAGTAGAAACAGTGGTAGCAGTAGCGGTAGTAGTGGTAGCAGTACTGGTAGCAGTAGTAACAGTGTAAGTAGTAGTGGTAGTGGTAGCAGTACTGGTAGCAGTAGTAACAGTGGTAGTGGTAGCAGTAGTAGTAGTAGTGGTAGCAGTAGCGGTAGTAGTAGCAGTGGTAGGAGTAGTAGTGGTAGCAGCAGTAATAGTAGTAGTATTGGTAGTAGCAGTAGTAGTAGCGGTGTTAGCAGAAGTAGTGGTAGCAGTAGTAGTGGTGGGAGCAGTAGTAGTAGTAGTAGCAGTAGTAGTGGTAGCAGTAGTAGTAGCAGTAGTAGTAGTAGTAGCAGTAGTAGTAGTGGTGGTAGAAAGAAAGGAAAGGGGATACCTAGTCAGTAATAACTCTACTCACATGTACATATTACCTCAATTACCTTGACTAACCTGTGCCCCCGCACATTGACTCTGTACTGGTGCCTCCTGTATATATCCTCCCTACTGTTTATTTTATTTTACTGCTGCTCTTTAATTATTTGTTATTTTAATTTTTTTCTTAACACTTATTTTTCTTAACTGCATTGTTGGTTAACGGGCTTGTAAGTAATCATTTCACTGTAAGGTCTACAGCTGTTGTATTCGGCGCATGTGGCAAATACAATTTGATTTTGATTTGATTCAACTTAAATGTGTCTTCCGCATTTAACCTCTCTAGTAGCAGCAGTAGTGGTGGTAGTAGTAGTACTGGTAGTGGTGATAGTAGTGGGAGCAGTAGTAGTAATAGCAGTAGGGGTAATGATATGCAAGTAATGGTTCTCTCTCACACACACACAATCTATCTCTCACTCATTCATTCCGTCTTTCACTCCCTCTCCCTCATAGGCATCTCTTTAGCTCCCTCTTTGTCCTTCTCGCTCTCTCTTCCTCCTCCTCATATCATCTCCCTCTCATATCATCTCCCCCTCATATCATCTCTCCCTCATATCATCTCTCCCTCATATCATCTCCCTCTCATATCATCTCTCCCTCATATCATCTCCCTCTCATATCATCTCTCCCTCTCATATCATCTCTCCCTCATATCATCTCCCTCTCATATCATCTCTCCCTCATATCATCTCTCTTTACCTCTCTCTTCGGAGGCTGTGTTCTAACCAATGCTATCTTATCTAAATCTACTTATGTCTACCAATAGGGTGTTCTATGTGACTAGGTCAAGGTCAGTGAATGTATTTTTTGAGCGCTATGTTGACAAGAGAAAGCGTTGGACAACCATACAGATATGAATGACTGTACAGCAGCAGCGATTTTTTAAACAACAGCGTCTATAAGAACGTTCGCGCAGGCATCTCTTTCCGTCTTCAAGATACCGCTGGCTCGGCTTCCTCTGTGCTCAAACTATTAGAAACGCAGCAGATCTAGGGAGAAATGTAAAGAGGGCCGGAGGGGGAGTTGTGATAATGCGAGTGCCAGCGCTGAAAACACAGCGCCGGCCGCCCCCTCTCTCCTCCTTTTTCGCTTGCCCAGACTGTGTGTGTGCGTTTACATGCGTTTGAGCTAATAAAAGCAGAGCCTTGGACTGATTCAACTGCTGCAGAATGGAACAGAGATCGGCTACAGCAACTTGGAAGTAGTTGCAAAAGATCGTCGCTTCAACTTAACTCCTGCCTAAAGCTAAGCAATAATGGGTTGGGTAATTTGAAAAGGTTCATTTGTTTGCTGGAAAAGTTTTCTTCAGCATGGTTGTGATATCATTCATTGGAAGGCCAATGAATGTACACCTGAGTCCTCTGCACACCTACATATAGTGTTAGCTCCCAGACCTAGGCTTTAGCTCAGTGGGCTAACACAATTCTTCAGTTCTCACGCAAGGTTGGGCTACTCATCACTCAAGCATAGTACACCGAACAACCTCCGCTTCTCACACACACACACCCCTCCAGCTCTGACCTCTCTTTGGAAGAGAAAGTGGTTACAAATTACTAAACACTGCATTTCTCAGAGGTCACATGACAGCAGAGTGGGTCATATGCTGAGTAGGCAAACAGTCCTCCTCCACCTCCTGTCCCAGCTAGCGCATAACGTTCTGAGAACCATATGTTTCTTAGAGCTTGGTGAGAGCGTAGTTGTCCTATGGTTATTTTGCATACAACCTTCCCGCAAAGTTCTGGGAATGGTGCAGGATAGTTGCTTGGCTTTGGAACATCCTCAGCACATTTAAGGAACTTGACAAAATAATGTTATTTTCTTGGTATTTCATTACTTTAACAGAATGTTTCCTAAAAGTTAAAACCTGGTTAAATGTAATATATTTTTTGGTAATGTTCAAGAAACTTTCTCCAACTGGTTTGACATTGGGAATAGTTCAGAGAACGTTAAGAAACAACGTTCTTCTGTGGGAATTTCAATACTTCAGCATAACGCTTTCTGCAGGTTTCCTCATGGTTCTATTTAAAGTCACGTTCTCAGAACATTATGAAAACATACCATAAAACCACAAGAAAACATTAGTAACGTTCAAAGAACGTTATTTAAAAACATATACATTCGGTTCTCAGCATCAACAAAACTCTATCCTCTACCTTGTTAAGTGTGTTCAGATATGTTGGCCTCATCCACTAATTGGTCTTAATGAGTGCTTGTTTCCTTTAAAATGGGGTATGTTTGAAAATACTAAAATGAACAGCTTTCTATGAGTAAAAAAAAACATGGCATGCTAGCGCCATCCTGGTGGTGCAGTGGACTAATTCCATGGTTAGAGAATAGAATATCATAGGTTCGAATCTCACTGATGCCATGCCACAATAAAAAATAAAAATAAATGTGTTTGCATGATTAATGCCTAAGCAAATTAATTTCCATGTGTCCTATCTGTTCAAACAGTTAACCTAAGCTAGCAATGTTATTACTGAAGCATTCAGTGAACGTTTTAAGGAAGTTATTCAAAGATCTCAAAATAACCCATATATTCTGTTCTCAGAACGTAAATAAAAACTCCCAGGAAAACTTTCAGGGGACCATAGTAAAATGTTCCCAGAACAGGTAAAATGTTCACTTCTGTTCTCAGAATGTTTAAAACTTACAGTTTTACTGGTCAGGAAACGTATGGTTTCGTTCCCAGAACCAACAGGAAACCAAAAACGTACGTTCTCACAACTTCCAAGGAACCAAATGTGCTAGCTGGAGTGTCACCAACTCAAAGGAGACATGGGAGGATGGCACAGCTAATCATATTAGTCTCCTAAAGAGCTTATATACAACTTTATTATTTTGTCCCTGGCCGCTGCTTTCAGAAGAGCCCCCCCTCCACCCCCACATTTTCCAATCTGCCCGTGACTGTTTTTCTGTGGAAGCAGAGTCCGGGAGTGGAATTCTCTGGGGGAGGAGGGTAATTCCTGAGCTTTAGACTCATACAGCCCATTTTCTCAACACGGACTTACATGTTAGTCATTTAGCAGATGCTCTTATCCAGAGCGACTTAAGTGTGTTCAACTAAGGTAGGGGAGCAATGTCAGGCACTGGCTAGTAAAAGCAGGCACGACAAGAGAGCCTAAAAAAACAATTCAATGCTTTCGATAATTCAGCATCAGTGCAAAGTGCAATAGAGTCTGTGGTGTGTGTGCACGTGCGTGCGTGTGCAGACAGGCGCAATGCCGCGAATGTTCAATTGTATCCAATTACAGCACATGCGGCGATATGGGAGGAATAACTCTTTCTTTGTGACAGCTAGATGTGATTATTCCATACGCAACGCCTCGCTTATTCTGAGTGAAAAACATCGCTCTTTGTAGGAAAATCTCTCCAATGAGGGATATCTGAGGATGTATCTCTCAATAAGGGCTTAGCCAATCTCCCTCTCTCGCTCTCTCTCTCTCTCTCTCTCTCTCTCTAACAGCCTGTCAGTCAGCAGCAGTAGTGTCTGTCAGTCTGTCAAGGTGTCCGCTGACGGCCCTGTGGCTGAGGCAGCCTCTGCATCAAAAAGACAGGTTTGTGAGTGTGTGCCAAAGGTGAATAGGCTTCTGCTGGATCATCCAGTCTCTCTCTCTCTCTCTCTCTCTCTCTCTCTCTCTCTCTCTCTCTCTCTCTCTCTCTCTCTCTCTCTCTCTCTCTCTCTCTCTCTCTCTCTCTCTCTATGGGGCTGGGTGTGATGGTGATGTGTCCTCTGTATGTCTGATTGTGTGTGTGTGTGATGGCTGTGCGGTAGCGTGGGGAGCTGCAGTTTGATGATATTAAATATTAAGAGGCTACCATGAATAATGGAGGCTGACAGCTCGTCCCCAGAGCCTGCCTGGCTCTACTGCCACGCACGCACGCACGCACGCACACACACACACACACGGATGAGCGTGGCTGTTCTACAGAGACACTCCCTGTTCTTCCTCTTCCTCTCTCTGTTATTTCTCCTGTCTTTTCTCCCTCCATCCTCTCCTCCCTCTCCCAGCCACCCCCTCCCCTCTCCTCCCTCTCTCAGCCACCCCCCCCTCTCCTCCCTCTCCCAGCCACCCCCTCTCCCAGCCACCCCCTCCCCTCTCCTCCCTCTCCCAGCCACCCCCTCCCCTCTCCTCCCTCTCCCAGCCACCCCCTCCCCTCTCCTCCCTCTCTCAGCCACCCCTCTCCTCCCTCTCCCAGCCACCCCCTCCCCTCTCCTCCCTCTCCCAGCCACCCCCTCCCCTCTCCTCCCTCTCCCAGCCACCCCTTCCCCTCTCCTCCCTCTCCCAACCACCCCCTCCCTCCTCCTCCCTCTCCCAGCCACCCCTCCCCTCTCCTCCCTCTCCCAGCCACCCCCCCCCCTCTCCTCCTCTCCCAGCCACCCCCTCCCTCCTCCCTCTCCCAGCCACCCTCCCCTCTCCTCCCTCTCCCAGCCACCCCCTCCCTCTCCTCCCTCTCCTCAGCCACCCCCCTCCCTCTCCTCCCTCTCCCAGCCACCCTCCCCTCTCCTCCCTCTCCCAGCCACCCCCTCCCCTCTCCTCCCTCTCCCAGCCACCCCTCCCTCTCCTCCCTCTCCCAACCACCCCCTCCCCTCTCCTCCTCTCTCCCAGCCACCCCCCTCCCCTCTCCCTCCTCTCCCAACCACCCCCTCCTCTCCTCCCTCTCCCCAGCCACCCCCTCCCTCTCCTCCCTCTCCCAACCACCCCCTCCCCTCTCCTCCCTCTCCCAGCCACCCCCCTCCCCTTTTCCTCCTCTCCCAGCCACCCCCTCACCTCTCCTCCCTCTCCCAACCACCTCCTCCCCTCTCCCCCCTCTCCAGAGACCATCCGTCCATCTCAACCCCCTGTTCCCCCAGGGGTCCCTGTCCTCCTGAGTCTGGTCAGGGGAGGGTGAGCAGCCTGTCTGTGTCAAACTCTCACACACCATCACAACCCCCCACACACACACACACACTCTCGCCTTATCCGTTCACTGTCACCTCACTGAAGTGTGTGTGTGTTTCCAAACGTTGTCTGCACCATGTGAGAAAACACACACAATCGTTTAGAAACACACACACACACAAATGTAAAATACACCCAGATAGTCTCATAACACATATTTTGTCTCTCTCTCGCTCTCTCCCTCCTCTCTCTCTCTCTCTCTCTCTCTCTCACACATACACAGAGCAGTAATCGCTGCACGATAGCGGATGCATCAGAGTAACCTGAGTCAGTGCTCCATCTCCCCTCATCTCTCCCCCTCCCCCGATCTCTCCCCCTCATCTCTCTCTGGCAGTGCATTATTAATCACAGCACCACCCTGCCCACCACCACCCTGCCCACTACCCACCACCACCACCACCTCCCTGCCCACTGCCCACCACCACCCTGCCCACTACCCACCACCACCCTGCACACCACCACCCTGCCCACTACCCACCACCACCACCACCACCCTGCCCACTGCCCACCACCACCCTGCCCACTACCCACCACCACCCTGCCCACTACCCACCACCACCCTGCCCACTACCCACCACCACCCTGCCCACCACCACCCTGCCCGCTACCCACCACCACCCTGCCCACTACACACCACCCTCCTGCCCACTACACACCACCCTCCTACCCACCACCACCCTGCCCACTACCCACCACCACCCTGCCCACTACCCACCACGCACCTACCCATCACCACCCTGCCCGCTACCCACCACCACCCTGCCCACTACCCACCACCACCCTGCCCACCACCACCCTGCCCGCTACCCACCACCACCCTGCCCACTACACACCACCCTCCTGCCCATTACACACCACCCTCCTACCCACCACCACCCTGCCCACTACCCACCACCACCCTGCCCACTACCCACCACCCTCCTACCCAACACCACCCTGCCCGCTACCCACCACCACCCTGCCCACTACCCACCACCACCCTGTCCACTACCACCCTGCCCACTACCCACCACCACCCTGCCCACCACCACCCTGCCCACTACCCACCACCACCCTGCCCACCACCACCCTCCCCACTACCCACCACCACCCCTGCCCACTACCCACCACCACCCTGCCCACCACCCCCCTCCCCCTATAGGAGCGTGTCCACTCTGTATAAACAGTCATTAGGAGCACACGTCTCTGATTACATTTTAGAGAAAGGTCACCGTTCAGAGATACAGCTCTCTCCACATGGTACTGCAATGTACTCAACACACACCCCAAAGCATACACATGTGCACGAACGAAGTTCTCACACATACACACACACACACACACATGCATAAACTCATACACAAATGCATGCACACACACACCAAAGCATACACACATGCGCACGCACACACACACACACACTAAAGCTACGCACACACACACCCACCCCACTGTATGCTAATCATCATGTTGTATCCTCTCCCAGGCTGGGGTGGGAAGATGAACTATTAGCATGGTGAACACACACAGTCCTCACCTGTTGGTTGAGCTCTGCCTTCAGTCCTCACCTGTTGGTTGAGCTCAGCTTTCAGTCCTCACCTGTTGGTTGAGCTCTGCTTTCAGTCTTCACCTGTTGGTTGAGCTCTGCTATCAGTCCTCATCTGTTGGTTGAGCTCTGCTATCAGTCCTCACCTGTTGGTTGAGCTCTGCTTTCAGTCCTCAACTGTTGGTTGAGCTCAGCTTTCAGTCCTCAACTGTTGGTTGAGCTCTGCTTTCAGTCCTCACCTGTTGGTTGAGCTCTGCTATCAGTCCTCACCTGTTGGTTGAGCTCTGCTATCAGTCCTCACCTGTTGGTTGAGCTCTGCTATCAGTCCTCACCTGTTGGTTGAGCTCTGCTATCAGTCGTCATCTGTTGGTTGAGCTCTGCTATCAGTCCTCACCTGTTGGTTGAGCTCTGCTATCAGTCCTCATCTGTTGGTTGAGTTCTGTTATCAGTCCTCATCTGTTGGTTGAGCTCTGCTATCAGTCCTCATCACGCTGTCAACATCTTATCAAGAGCCAAACTGCTACGCACTCAAGTATGATACGTCGTGAACAATGTAAGAAAAATGAAAACATTTCTGTTTACAAAAAATATAGTCAAATTCGAATTCATATAAACCTTGGTCTAACTAGCATAATGTGAAGGATAGGTCTCTAATGTTAGAGGTGTGGATGGTTGACAGTAACTACATTTGGCCTGCCAGTCTGAGATGTAGGTTACGGATGATAAAACATGGACGGCGAGAAGAGAAAGAGAGAGGTAAATAAAGAGGGAGTTAAATAAAGAGGGAGTTAAATAAAGAGGGAGTTAAATAAAGAGGGAGGTAAATAAAGAGGGAGGTAAATAAAGAGGGAGGTAAAGGAGGCATATTCATATGTTGCTGTGGATTACGCCTTTCAGATACACACTTATCTCTCTCTCTCTCTCTGTCTCTCTCTCTCTGTCTCTCTCTCTCTCTCTCTCTCTCTCTCTCTCTCTCTCTCGTGTCTCTCTCTCTCTGTGTCTCTCTCTCTGTGTCTCTCTCTCTGTGTCTCTCTCTCTCTTTCTCTCTCTCTCTTCTCCGCATAATTTGATTCCACAGCCACGCCGCCGGGGTAATCTCTCTGAGACAATTTCCCAGCAGCCCCCCTTTCCTCTGCCTCCCCTCCCTCCCTCTCTTTTCTCAGAGAAAGAAAGAGCCAGGCTGCATAACAAAGTGCTGTGTTTACAGGCTGCCTGCTTATCAGAGGAACTCTGGGCAGAAAGAAACGATGGTATTAGACTGGCTGCACACTGAGAGGGGGCTCCGGTCCTGCTGACGAGTGGCAAGGGGAGGTTGTGTGTGTGTGTGTGTGTGGTGGAACAGCGACCTGACGCCAGCCAGCGCCTGTCCTCATTATCCTGTGGAGGCACAGCGACCGCCAGCGCCATGTTAATGCAGGTCACGCCCGACACACACACGCACACACTCCACAACCCCAGAATACGTCAACATGCACATTGACACACACATACACTCTCCCTCTCCAGGGCCCCAGAGTAGGCTATACACACACACGCACGCACAGGTGTTTGGTCTGAGCTTGATGAGCCCCCTGAGGATATGCAGCGAAGTGTGTGTGTCTGAGTGTGTGTAGAGGGTGGGGAGTTGCTTGAAAAGTCTGAAATGTGAAACCACAGTCCAGTGGCCGAGCCCTTTGATCTCCTCTTACCTCTGTCCTCTCTCTCAGCCCATGTTCCCTTGAGCAAGGAACTTAACCCCCTACACTGCTCATTGTGTTCTGCACTGTGGCTGCCCTCTGCTCCAGCCTCTCCAACCTAATGTGTGTGTGTGTGTATCGGGGGAGTTGGATAAAAGCAGAAGACATTTCCATCTCACGTGGACTAATAAAGTATATCTTAAAACCCACCTGACCTCATGTCTCTTCTCTCTCAGCCCAACCCACCTGACCTCACCTCTCCTCTCTCTCAGCCCAACCCACCTGACCTCACCTCTCCTCTCTCCTCTCTCTCAGCCCAACCCACCTGACCTCACCTCTCCTCTCTCCTCTCTCTCAGCCCAACCCACCTGACCTCACGTCTCCACCTAGCCAGCCCGCACCCTACATCCCTCTCCTTCGCCACCTAAACCTCCACCCTCCAACCCCCCTGGCTTTTACGAGCTGTTATGACTTGGAAATGCATCCCCCCCCCCCCTCTTTCCCCATGGGAAAACAAGCCGCGCTGCGCTGCCATGAGCACAGCAAAAGAAAACAATCAATATGACTGTCAGGCGTCAGAGTGATGTGGAGGAAGGGGAGTAGAGAAGAAGGAGGGTTGTCCCTCCCTGCCTGGCCCCCCTTCCTGCCTGTCTTCCTTCCTGCCTGTCTCCCTGTCTCCCTGCCTGCCTCCCTGCCTGCCTCCCTGCCTGCCTCCCTGCCTGCCTCCCTGCCTACCCTTCCTGCCTGCCTGCCTGCCTCCCTTCCTGCCTGCCTCCCTTCCTGCCTGCCTGCCTGCCATCCTTCCTGCCTGCCTGCCTCCCTTCCTGCCTCCCTGCCTTCCTTCCTGCCTGCCTTCCTTCCTGCCCCCCTTCCTTCCTGCCTCCCTTCCTGCCTGCCTCCCTGCCTGCCTCCCTCCTCCCTGTCTGCCTCCCTGCCTGCCTCCCTCCCTCCCTGCCTGCCTCCCTCCCTCCCTCCCTCCCTGCCTCCCTTCCTGCCTGCATTCCTGCCTGCCTTCCTACCTTCCTGCCTGCCTTCCTGCCACCCTTCCTGCCTGCCTCCCTGCCTCCCTTTCTTCCTGCCCTCCTTCCTGCCTGCCTCTCTTACTGCCTGCCTACCTTCCTGCCTGCCTCCCTTCCTGCCTGCCTCCCTTACTGCCTGCCTTCCTTACTGCCTGCCTGCCTTCCTTACTGCCTGCCTGCCTGCCTTCCTGCCTGCCTGCCTGCCTGCCTGCCTGCCTGCCTGCCTGCCTGCCTGCCTGCCTGCCTGCCTCCCTCCCTCCCTCCCTCCCTCCCTCCTCCCTCCCTCCCTCCCTCCTGATAGCCTCTCTCTGGGCTGTCCGCCTGCCTGCCTGGCACGTTGCTGTGCGAGCCGTTAACGCGGGTGTTATCGGGGCCTCAAGCCGGGCCGGCACTCAAGAACGCAGCGCAGCGCTGCCAGGGGTTTATCGCCGTGGGCCGCGGGCCAAACCGAAGCGCCTGGAGAACTTTACCGCTGAGGTAACTCCGTGTGGAGACACATTCTCTCACTACTCCCATCGGAGTGGAGTTTCTCCCCTCTCCTGATTCTTAGCTCCATAGTTTAGTTCAACCTATAAGAATTTCTCCTGACTATCTTTGCAGCGTTTAATGTGTCCATTGTGTTGGAATAGTGCTGTAATAGAATATCATTATTTAGTAAGGTACTGTCTGTATTGTCATGGTAACTCAGACTTTCACTGAAATCCAGCAATGGTTTCAATGGGAGATTTGACTGACTAACATTCAAGCTATGTATGTTAGTATTCGGAGTGTGTGTGTGTGTTTTGTACAGTCTTGTATTGCATCGCTACAGTCCCATGTTGATAGATGTCTGACGTCAAGCTGTCGAGCCTGGGAGAGCCTCCTATATTTCACCATCCTCCATTTAGAGGCAGCGCACACACTTAAATGCACAAACACACACACCCCACGCAGACACCAGTCCACACTCACTGACCACCCATCCCGTTATGTTCTGGTCCATACACACTTCCCCTGTGATTACGTGTGTTGTTTGATTTAACAGCAACAGACGGTCGGATCAGCCCCTTTGCAGAGCCATGAAAACACTACTGCTGTCTCTCTCTCTCTCTCCCCTACCCCTCTCTCTCTCTCTCTCTCCCCTACCCCTCTCTCTCTCTCTCTCTCCCCTACCCCTCTCTCTCTCTCTCTCTCTCTCCCCCTCTCTCTCTCTCTCTCTCCCTACCCCTCTCTCTCTCTCTCTCTCTCCCCTACCCCTCTCTCTCTCTCTCCCCTACCCCTCTCTCTCTCTCTCTCTCCCTCCCTCTCTCTCTCTCTCTCTCTCTCTCTCTCTCTCTCTCTCTCTCTCTCTCTCTCTCTCTCCCTTTCTCTCCCCCTTCTATTTAGTTCTCTATCTCTCCCTTTCTCTCTCTCTCTCTCTCTCTCTCTCTCTCTCTCTTTCCCCTCCGCCTCCGCAGCCTTGGAAAATAAATATAGAGAGACTTTATTTATCTGTTGACACAAAGAGCTGTTTCCATGCTGCACATAGACAGACAGGCAGGCAGGCAGACTCACAGGCAGACAGACATACCCACAAACAGACAGACTCACAGACAGACAGACCCACAAACAGACTGACTCACAGGCAGACAGGCAGAGAGACAGACAGATGTACAGACGGAGTGGGCTAACTTGCTGGGCTGCCTGGCTAGCGTGCCTGTCCTGTGACTCAGCCACCAGAGAAACAAGTGTGTGTGTGTGTTGGGGTGGGGAGGGGAGGGGAGGGGCAGTGAGGCCAGCCAAACCCCTATGCCTTGCAGCCCAAGGAGAGAGAGAGAGAGAGAGAGGAGGGAGGAGGACGGTAGTTGCAAGGCCCAAGGAGAGAGAGAGAAGGGAGGAGGACGGTAGTTGCAAGCTTTGTGCCCCTGCGTGCAGTACAGCACAGAAGCGGAAAACCACCACAAATGAGTCACGAAAGATCTGGAATATCTCTCTCTTCCTCTCGTCTGGCAGGCTCTTTGTTTTCCTTTCTTTCTCTCTCTCCTTTCTCTGCCTTCTCTCTCTCCTTCTTTCTCTGTGCTGCTCTGTCCTTGGCTAGTGAGCACATGCAGGGCTGTGGTGTGTGTGTGTTAGTGTGATGGTCACATGGCTGTGTTCCGCTCCTTGTATCTCTCTCCCTCGCTCTCACTCTCTCTCTCTCTCTCTCTCCGCTGCTCCCTCCATTTTGTCACGGAGCTCCACTCCTCTCAGTGAAAATCGCTGCTTCATAGCAACATTTTAGAGGCAGTAGTTGCTCCCTCACCCACCCGTCCCAACTGACACATTCTTGGCTCGGCGTTTGGCAGTGTGTGAAGCGTGTTTATAAGGACACGATGTGTATAGCGGTGATGGCGGTGGGTTCCTCTCCTCCCCTCTTTCTCCCTCTCCGCCTTCTCCTCCCCCTGTTCACTCCTTTTTCCCCTTACTGTCTGAAGGTCTGTGGGACAAAGCGAGGAAGCGCGGAGGCAGCGGTCGGCCCTGCCTAGGACAGCAGTGTTTGTCTCTAGAGAGACACGCCTGCTATTTTCTAACCTCTGTGTCCTCTCCATTTATGTGGCCTACAAAGGATTCTGTCTGATATGTATGCTGGCATACACACACGCATAAACACACACACACACACACACACACACACACACACACACACACACAAGATCAATGAGTCATCAGGACTGTATTCAGGCCAAGGCTGTCTTGTTGTATTCTGCTCAGACAGATGGAAGATGAGATGGAAGTAGGATGATTTGAAAACTTTGCCAGGATTTTCCCTTTGTGAACACCTGCGTCGATTGAAGAACAGTTGAATACGACCCTAGGATCCACCATTTTGATTCAGTCTTACACCAGCTTCTGCTTCGTTTCTGAATGGTTGAACGGTTATGATGGCATTTGACGGATGATAAAGGGATGTTTTGATTTAGTCTCAGAGATGTGACCTCATCTTAGTTCTACCTTGATGACACCATCATCTCTGTATTCAATACAAGCTAGATGTCCACAATTTTTTTGTCAATTACAACATCTATTTATTTGGAAAATCTGAAACACCTGCATGTCTCAACTTGTGTAACAGGGTACATTACCCTGAAACAGGAATATAGCATACTATTACCATGTTATTGCCACGTACTACCCTTACTCTATCCAAACCCCTCTGTTAGTCCTACCCTGGCTCTATCCAAACCCCTCTGTTAGTCCTACCCTGGCTCTATCCAAACCCCTCTGTTAGTCCTACCCTGGCTCTATCCAAACCCCTCTGTTAGTCCTACCCTGGCTCTATCCAAACCCCTCTGTTAGTCCTACCCTGGCTCTATCCAAACCCCTCTGTTAGTCCTACCCTGACTCTATCCAAACCCCTCTGTTAGTCCTACCCTGACTCTATCCAAACCCCCTCTGTTAGTCCACCCTGGCTCTATCCAAACCCCTCTGTTAGTCCTACCCTGACTCTATCCAAAACCCCTCTGTTAGTCCTACCCTGACTCTATCCAAACCCCCTCTGTTAGTCCTACCCTGACTCTATCCAAACCCCTCTGTTAGTCCTACCCTGACTCTATCCAAACCCCTCTGTTAGTCCTACCCTGACTCTATCCAAACCCCTCTGTTAGTCCTACCCTGACTCTATCCAAACCCCTCTGTTAGTCCTACCCTGACTCTATCCAAACCCCTCTGTTACTCCTACCCTGACTCTATCCAAACCCCTCTGTTAGTCCTACCCTGACTCTATCCAAACCCCTCTGTTAGTCCTACCCTGACTCTATCCAAACCCCCTCTGTTAGTCCTACCCTGACTCTATCCAAACCCCTCTGTTGGTCCTACCCTGACTCTATCCAAACCCCTCTGTTAGTCCTACCCTGACTCTATCCAAACCCCTCTGTTAGTCCTACCCTGACTCTATCCAAACCCCTCTGTTAGTCCTACCCTGACTCTATCCAAACCCCCTCTGTTAGTCCTACCCTGACTCTATCCAAACCCCTCTGTTAGTCCTACCCTGACTCTATCCAAACCCCTCTGTTAGTCCTACCCTGACTCTATCCAAACCCCTCTGTTAGTCCTACCCTGACTCTATCCAAACCCCTCTGTTAGTCCTACCCTGACTCTATCCAAACCCCTCTGCTCCTCTTCTAGTCCCACAGTGCTGCTCTCAATCACAGAATCCTACTGCTGGCCAGAAAAACCGATTGATACAGCCCACCGTGGACTTTGCAAAAGAAAGGAGTGTGTGTGTTTTTGTGTGCGTGTGTGTGTGTGTTTGTTTGTGTGCAGCAGATGCCTCCGGAGCTTGCACTTCTGTGTGTGCGTGCCTGCCTGTTTACGTGCCTGCCTGAGCAGACCATAGCAGAGCGGAACGGCTCAGTTCAGAGCAGCACGGCTCCAAGGCGATCGCTAACTAACAGACGATTAGCACTACGAAGCAACACAGAGAGACCTAGCCCCTTGTTCTGCTCTGACTGCTACCTCACCCACCGCTGGGTAGCGAGCAGCACACACAACACACACACTCTAACTGCTGCCTCACCCCAGGTAGCGAGCGGAGCGCTCCACAGAACGATCATAATCACCTACCTCACTCCCCCCAAACACCCGCATGCAGTAACACATGCAGGAACCAGGTGGTTCGAGCCCTGAATGCTGATTGGCTGACAGCCGTGGGATATCAGACTGTATACCACGGGTATGACAAAACATGTATTTTTACTGTTCTAATTATGTTGGTAACCAGTTTATAATAGCAATAAGGCACCTCGGGCTGTATCTAGGCACTCTGCGTCTTGCATAAGAACAGCCCTTAGCCGTGGTATATTGGCCATATACCACACCCCCTCAGGCCTTATTGCTTAAATATATCACGCTACAAAAATCACAACACAACGCAACACATGGCTGCAACCTTTTCGAGACAAGGAATCAGCTGTCGCTGAATGCCTCGTTTTCTACACATCTCAAAAAACATTCACGACTAAAAGGGAGAAACGGAGAGTAACGGCAATACTCAGACACCCCACATTCACAAACACCCCTCTCTCCCTCTCTCTCCTTTTCTCTCCCCACCTCTCTCTCCCTCTCCATCTCTCTCTCTCTCTCTCTCTGATTACGGTTCTCTCCCGTGGAGACAAAACGAGGGCTGATTGCTAGGGGCGCTGAATAGAAGGAAGACCCATTTACGAAGCGCAAACAGCATCTATAATGGATGTGGAAGGGAAGGGGGGGAGGGAATGTCTTCAGAGCCAGAGCCAAGGTTTGTGAACGTGCCCCAAAAAAGGGAGGCAGAGAGAGAGAGATCAATCAATCAAATTGTATTTGTCATATGCACCGAATATAACGGGTGTATACTTTACTGTGAAACGCTTGCTTACGAGCCCTTCCAACGATGCAGAGTAAAAAAATAAAGAAATAGAGAACAAATAATAACACAAGGAATAAAATACACAAGAATGGATCTGTATACAGAGAGTACCAGTACCATATCAATGTGGAGCTGTATACAGAGAGTACCAGTACCAGATCAATGTGCAGGGCTACAAGGTATTTGAGGTAGATATGTACATGAAGGCAGGGTAAAGTGACTAGGCATCAGGATAGATAATAATAAGAGTAAAATAAAGAACAGTGTAGCAGCAGCATATGATGAGTGTAAAAGTGTATGTGTTAGCATGCATGTGTTTGTTATGTGCGTATGTAAATGTGTGTGGGATTTGTGTGAGATATTTTGTGTATACATAGTCTTGTGTGTGTGCATAGAGTCAGTGCAGATAGTCCGGGTAACCATTTAGCAGTTTTATGGCTTGGGGGTAGAAGCTGTTGGTCTGAGAGCCGATGCTTCGGTACCGTTTGCCGGATGGTAGCAGAGTGTGTGAGTCAGAGTGAGGGGTGTGTGTAGCAGATGTCTTCTAGCTCCTGTGTAGTCTGGTGTTACGCTTTCTGTTTCTCCCGTTTAGCCATCTACCTGTTTTTTTTAAATTAACCCATCCACCCCCCCCCCCCCTCTACATATACATACATTTTACATAGACATTTTACATACACATTTTGCATTCACATTTTACATACATGGTACTTTTATATACAGCAATCATACATTACTGAACACAAGCTCTTTAATCCCACCCCTCAGCCACTCTCAGCCCATACCACCTATCACCATAGACCACCCTATAAATGATCTAGTGATTCTGTCTCTTCGCAGCAAAATCTACAGAGCTGAGATTGTTGTATGCCCCATATATATATATATAGAATTCTGTTGGTGGCAAGAATTTTGTATAATAATTTAAATTGAAAAACTTGAATTGTTGAATTAAGTGTTGTTTTTTGTATCAGTTCATAAACCATGTGCCATGGAATCGGTACATCGAAAATCTCTTCCCATTTATTTTGCAACCTGTATGCGGCAGCTGTCAACATTTTTGTCCTCAAATGAAACTGATATATTTTTATATTTATGCCAATTATTTTGCCAATCTTTAATATATGGCAGAAAAACAAGTAGGCTAAATGAGATCTTAACTTGTTATAGGCATGTGGGCTATTTTGCGAGTATAAAACTATCAAAGTCAGAAAAGGTGAGGAATTTATCCTGCAATGATGATGGAAATGAAATAAATAATATGAAGTAGATTCCTCTTTCTAATTATCTTAGAATGCAAACACAAAGTGAGAGAGACAGACAGAGAGAGGGAGAGACAGACAGACAGACGTTGAAGGCCAGCAGACCAGTCTCAGTAGATGACATCACTGGGCCAGTTCGGCAGAGCGGAGGAGACACTGATGGAGATGATTAGTGGGCAGAGGAGAACTAGACCAAAGGAACAAACTGTTGGGTTGAAAAGGAGGGACAGCACACTGCAACACACTGTGAAAAAGAAAGGTTCTTCAATGGCTCTTCGGTGGCTGTGAGGTTCTTGGTAGAACCTATTCTTCAGTAAACCTTAGAATTATTACAACTTAAAGGGGGCAATCAGCAGTTGCTACAAACATTTTTGGACTTATAAATTAATGATATGTAATACCACCTGGTTATCAACCCTGCACCTTAGAGGCTGCTGCCCTATGTACATAGACATGGAATCACTGGTCACTTTAAAAATGGAACACTAGTCTAATGTTTACATAATGCTTTACTCATTTCATATGTATATACTGAATTCTATTCTACTGTATTTTAGTCAATGCCACTCCGACATTGCTCGTCCTAATATTTATATATTTCTTAATTCCATTCTTTTACTTTTAGATTTGTGTGTATTGTTGGGAATTGTTAGATACTACTGTACTGTTGGAGCTAGGAACACAAGCAGTTCGCTACACCTGTAATAACATCTGCTAAATATGTGTATGTGACCAATACAATTTGATTTGATTTATGTACCCATTTATTCTTGAAAACTATACAGTCAGGTTCTAAATGATTGGCACCCTTAATAAAGATGAGCAAGATAAACAGCATGTATGCGGTTCTTTTCTGCATTTGCATATTTCTTTCAACGTAAAAAAAACCAACACTGGTGTGCATGGCCAAAGAGCTCTACCTTCATGTTATCTGACCTTAGCACTGGTTCCAAAACAAGTGCCAATGCCATTTAGCAAATTCCAGGCGTTTACATTGGTTGGATGACATGAAAATAGAGCTCTTTGGCCATTCACACCAGTGGTGGGTTTTGTGTGGAACGAAAGATGCATATGCAGAAGATAACCCCGTACCTACCATACAATATGGTGGTGGATCTTTGATGTTATGGGGCTATTTTGCTTCCACTGGTCCTGGGGCCCTTGTTAAGGTCAACGGCATCATTAACTTTACCTAGTACCACAACATTTTAGCCAAAAACCTGGTCGCCTCTGCCATGAGGCTGAAACTTGGCCGAAGTTGGATCTTCCAGCAAGACAATAACCCCAAGCACACATCAAAATCCATAAAGAACTTAATTGAACACAAAATCAACATTTTGCAATGGCCATCTCAGTCTCTGGACTTAAACCCCATTGAAAACCTGTGGTTTGAATTGAAGAGGGCAGTCCATAAGCGCAGACGAAGGATATTAAGGATCTGGAAAGATTCTGTATGGAGGAATCGACTAAGATCCCTCCCAATGTCTTCTTCAATCTCATGAAACATTTTAGAAAAAGGCTCAATGCCATTATCCTTAAAAGGTGAGGTGTTGAAAGGTTTTGGAAACAGCGGTGCCAATAATATTACTTGTTAAACTAAATCTATTTCTCTCAGCAATTGTATTAATATAGAAGCAGACAATACAGCTCAGTATTTGTATAATTTTCTTGTTAATCTTTATCAAGGGTGCCAATAATTTTGGAGCTGACTGTAACTTATGAATGTCTCATGAGCTTCGTTCAACTGTCGTCAGAACCCAAAATATAAGCTTGTTTTATTCCTTTGTTTGTAAACAAAGTAAATGTAAACGAACCCTGTGAAACTATAATGTTGATATCATGGATGGTCAGTCCTTGTACCCATAGTTCTGTCTATGAATTCTAGAGTGGTTGCATTTCTCCAGCCCTCAGCTTTTAACCGAAACAGTGTTGGGGGAAATGTTTTATTGTTTCAACTGCTGACTGGCCCTTTAAGAACAAATCATTCCCGTTCTATTTATTTATTTAACTGTAGGTTTTTGGCCAGATAGGTTGACTGAGAACCACTTCCTGTTTACAACAACGACCGGTGAGAACGTTCCATGGTAGAGGAGAAACTCAAAGTTTTCTACTTGTGCCTCGTGAGGATCAGAGGGTATCTGAAACAACCATTTGACACCTATCCGTGGAAGGTCGAACCCAGCCCTCCCCAGTGACGCTGCCCTGCATGGTGTATCTGGGCAGAGACAGGGAAACGCTGACATCCCCCATTCAACGCCAGCATAAATCACCCAGCAGTGACATCATAGCAGTAACACTGGCCCGTAGACCAACGTGCAGTGGTGAGAGACTAGGTTCTATTCTAGTGCCGCGCCTAAGTAGCCCCGTTTATACCTGGTGCTAACATGGGTCCTTTCTTCTGATCTTGTCTACATTCTGATTGTGCCCACATTTCCAGAAATATGTCTACACATGGTATTAAGATGTGTCTGTTGTCAGTCCACTGTCTCTGCATTGTGACCAGATTTCCTGGTCCCTTCCTTTATGCAAATTATTTCACAGCTGTTCTTTCGAAATAATATTTATTTATTCTTTGTAAGACACATATTGATGTGATCAGTCAACGGCGCCACCTATCAATGATTATAGAGGGCGGAACAATGATGACTGTAATGGTTTCTCTGTCCAGATCTGTCTACACCTATAAGACATGTAGACACAATGCCTGTCTGACTACCTCCGGAGGTGGGCAGGATAATCTGATCACAATCAGATCACAATGTGTCTTTTGATTGTCTACACCTGCCTACAAATGTGGGCACAGTCAGAATGTGGACAACATCAGGACAAAGGACGCAAGTTAGAACCATGTATAAACTGGGCTTCTGTCACGGCAGGCAGACACACCATCAGGAAACCAGAGAGAACGGTGAACAATCGTCAGCCTCTGTCGCCGTAGCGGCGGGTAGCTCACTGCTAGGGACAACGAACAGGGAGAGGAAGTGAGCGGCCGTCCGGCCCCGCCGCACCATGGCAACGGAACAGCTTTAATTAGAGGAAAAGAAGAGCTTCCCTTTCTGCACTGGTGTAGAGAGAGAGAGAGAGAGAGCAAGCGAAAAGGGAGAGAGAGAGCGAAAGAGAGCGAGCACTACGCTTCGTAACCTGAGCGAGCGAGAAGCAAGGCAGTAGGCAGACAGTGTTGTTCCTGTGTTAGTGCTAGGCTAATGAAAAATGAATGAGCCCTGCGGGGGCCGGGGACCTAGCGCTGTGCTGGGGGGGAGGGGGCTGCTTCTGCCGGCCGGCTGGCTGCTCAGGTTACTGTCAGGGGGCTGCCTTGGGGGTGGGGGGTCTCCGGGGGTGGTGGGGGGGCTCGGTGGGCTCTTGGTGGCCGGGGGCGGCGGGGTTAAGCTGCGGTAAACAGGCGTTGAAGGGTGTCGGATTACTGTTGCAGCCGGGACCACTGTTTTTGGATATGCCGCTCTGCTTCAGAGAGCCTTAGAAAGTGTAGTAGGGTCAGGCTCGGGAGGGAACACTCGAGCACACACACACATGCTGACAAACACACACACATGCATATGCAGACACACACACACTTTAACGATCCTTGCCGCGACTGCTGCTCTCCCTTAGAAGCAGCGAGAGGCGAACAACACCTTTCATCCTTCCTCCTCTCTCTGCCTCTCTCTTTCTCTCTCTCTCTCTCTCTCTCTCTCTCTCTCTCTCTCTCTCTCTCTCTCTCTCTCTCTCTCTCTCTCTCCCTGTCTCTTTCTCTCTCTCACATCCGCTCCCTCTTGTCTCGACTCACTGCCCTTTGACAATAAGCGGGGGATGTCGATGCGTTGGTTCACAGCCAGAGCACCTTCTCTTTCTCCCCTCCCTCTCTCTCTCTCTCCCTCTCCTCTCTCTCTCCCTCTCATTCTCTCCCTCAGTCTCCCTCTCCCTCTCTTTCTCCCCTCCCTCTCTCTCTCCCTCTCTCAGAGGAGAGCGAGCAGAGGGTTTAAGCAACGGGCCGTGCCCCCATCTGTCTCCATCAGCCTCCGACTGCCTCCCTCCTCACAGCTGCGGCCTGACGGGAGACACTCAATCACACCACGTGTGAAAGCTCCTGTCCATCATCGCTCCTCCACACTCCCTCTCTCTCTCTCTCTCTCTCTCTCTCTCACACACACACACACACTTTCTCTCACCCTCTCTCTTTCCCTCTTGATCTTTTACATCTTTGATCTACGTCTCTCTCTCTCTCTCTCTCTCTCTCTCTCTCTCTCTCTCTCTCTCTCTCTCTCTCTCTCTCTCTCTCTCTTTCTTACTCTGTTGCTCTGGCTTGCTCTCGCTCTCCTCATCTTAATGCGTCTAAGTCCCTTGCTGAGATTTCTCTAGCTTGTGCAAATTGGCAGCAAACTCTCCTTGCAGCCAGCCAGTATGGCTCTATATCTCTAGCCCCAGTCCCAGCCACATCACGGATCCAGGCCTTAGCCTTGTCCCCAGCCAAATCCCTCACCAAAGCATTAAGCCCTATCCCCATCCACAGACCATAGACCCTGCCCAAAGCCCAAGCCTTATTCCCTGCCCCAACTCTATCCTCTTCCCTTATACTCCATCCCCCAATCCCGGTCCTTAACCCTGCCCAAAGCCCAACCCTTATCCTTTGCCCCCTATCCCCAACCCTATTGTACCCCAACATGTACCCTATCCTCATCCATTCTACCCCAGCCGCAGCATCTTCCAGCCCAGCCTTCTTCTAGCCTCATCCCTCATAACCCCTCCACATCCATCCCCAGCCCTTATACCCCATCCCTACCCCCAGCCTGCTTCCAACCAGCCCCATTCTGATTCCAGCCCTAGCCTGCATCCAGCCCCATTCTGCTTCCAGCCCCATTCTGCTTCCAGCCCCAGCCTGCTTCCAGCCCCAGCCAGCTTCCAGCCCCAGCCTGCTTCCAGCCCCAGCCTTCTTCCAGCCCCAGCCTGCTTCCAGACCCATTCTGCTTCCATCCCCAGCCCTCCCTGTGATTGGTACCCTAGTCTGGGCTGTATCCTGTAAGCCGCCTGAGCTCGGCTCAGCTCTACACGTCTCTGCATTGCTCTGCGATCCGAGCCGACAGACAGACAGGAAAGTTTACAGCCAAGGACATTTTTCACCTCATGCAAATAACGGAGCTAGCTAGCAGAGCAGGCAGCTGGAGCTAAATCAGCCGGAAGGAAGGCTCCTTCAGAGCACGCAGCGCTCTTGGCAGGTCATTTGGAGATAATCTTCGGCACGCCTTTATTCCTGACTCAAGAGAGAAGGAGGAAGGGTGGGAGAGAGAGAGCGAGCGAGGGAGGGAGGGAGGTTGAGGAGAGAGAGAGAGAGGCAGAGGGATGAAAGGTTTTGTTCGTCACTCGCTGCTTCTATGGGAGAGCAGCAGTCGCGGCAAGGATCGTTAAAATATGTCTTTCTACATCCATAACCTTAATGACTTAACCACAGTGCAAACTCTACATGTGTACAAAGTATGTTGCAAACCAAATGGATTCTATGTATTCTATTCCATATCATTCTATGTTAGAGATGCTGTGTTATTTCTCTCTGATGTGTTAGTCCTTTTGTGTTGTGCAGTCTCACTCTCCTGGCCTAGTTACCAGTTGGATATAAACTCCAAAAAACAGCAACTGACTATATATTTTCTCTCTCTCGCTCTCTCTCTCTCTCAATTCAATTCAATTTAAGGGCTTTATTGGCATGGGAAACGCTCGCTCTCGATCTCGCTCTCGCTCTCGCCGTCCCTCCCTCCCTCCCTCCCTCCCTCCCCAGACCCCCTGGAGTGTGTGTCTCCAGCTCTCGTTAACTGACTGATGGTTCTGGAACACACTGAGTTCCTGTGTGTGTGATGTGTTCCACCTGACTGCACTCCTCGTTCCCTCCCTCCATCTCTCACTAATCTCTGCCTCTCTGCCGGTGCCCACGATCGTACTCCTGATTGTGTAAATCACTTTTGTGGGAGTGGAGCTCTCTCTCCCTCCTTTCTCTCTCTCACTCTCTCTCTCCCTCCCTTCGCTCCCTCTCTCTAAGCAGCAGCAGCCCACGTTCACTCCACCACTGCAGTATGGGTTCATTTAGAAGCAGGGGGTTGGGACAGACAGACAGACAGACAGGTAGAGAGAGGGAGAAGAGGAGAGGTGTGTGTGGTAGTGCAGAGTTGAGGAGCTCTCTCTCTCTCTCTCTCCTTCTCTCACTCAGCTCCCTCCTGCCTCTCAGCCTCCCCATGTCTCTTCCAGCTAATCCCCAGGTTCTTGTCACCACTCCCCCAGACACACCGCCGCCACTACGCTGCTTATCTCCACACACACCTCAGAACTACACACACACCTCAGAACTACACACACACACACCTCAGAACTACACACATAGCACAGAACTACACACACACACCTCAGAACTACACACACACCTCAGAACTACACACACACACACCTCAGAACTACACACATAGCTCAGAACTACACACACACACACCTCAGAACTACACACACACACACCTCAGAACTACACACACACACACCTCAGAACTACACACATACCTCAGAACTACACACACACACACCTCAGAACTACACACACACCTCAGAACTACACACACACACACACCTCAGAACTACACACACACACACACACACACACACAGAACTACACACACACACACACACACCTCAGAACTACACACACACACCTCAGAACTACACACACACACACACATCACAGAACTACACACATACACACCTCAGAACTACACACACACACCTCAGAACTACACACATACACACACCTCAGAACTACACACACACACACACCTCAGAACTACACACACACACACCTCATAACTACACACACACACATACACACACCTCAGAACTACACACACACACACCTCAGAACTACACACACACACCACAGAACTACACACATACACATCTCAGAACTACACACACACACCTCAGAACTACACTCATACACACACCTCAGAACTACATACACACACCTCAGAACTACACACACACACACCTCAGAACTACACACACACACACACCTCAGAACTACACACACACACACACACACCTCAGAACTACACACACACACACCTCAGAACTACACACACACACATACACATACCTCAGAACTACACACACACACCTCAAAACTACACACACACACACACCTCAGAACTACACACACACACACACACACACCACAGAACTACACACATACACACCTCAGAACTACACACATACACACACCTCAGAACTACACACACACACATACCTCAGAACTACACACACACACCTCAAAACTACACACACACACACACCTAAGGACTACACACACACACACACACACACAGAACTACACACACACACATACACATTCCTCAGAACTACACACACACATACCTCAGAACTACACACACACACACACACACCTCAGAACTACACACACACCTCAGAACTAAACACACACACACACCTCAGAACTACACACATACACACACCTAAGAACTACACACACACACACACACCTCAGAGCTACACACACACAAACCTCAGAACTACACACACACACACCTCAGAACTACACACACACCTCAGAACTACACACACACCTCAGAACTAAACACACACACACCTCAGAACTCCACACACACACACCTCATAACTACACACACATACACACACCTCAGAACTCCACACACACACACACACTCCTCAGAACTACACACACACACCTCAGAAATCCACACACACACACACACACCTCAGAACTACACACACACCTCAGTGGAAGCACAGAGCAGAGAAACAGTCACAGTCTTTCCTCCATTTTCTCTCACTTGAAAGTATGTGTGTGTGTAGTTCTGAGGTGTGTGTGTGTGTGTGTCTACTTCACCTACCCTAAGCTCCCTTACCCAGCAAGCACAGCTGGAGTGAACTAACAGCGAACCAGCAGTCCAGGCCAGTTAGTCAGTTCTCCAGCCGCCCATCCAGCGCTATCCCATAAACCCCTTTGATCAGGGAGAGTCCAGGTCACTCCTGGGTCATCGCTGACAGACGGCCGCCCAAATGTGGACAGACGGACGAGGGGAATTCTATTACACCCTTCTCATTTCATCTGTCCATCTTTTTTCCTTTCGCTACGCATGCACACCCTCGTCTCCCTCCCTCTCTCCTCCCTCCTCCTCCCTCCCTCCCTCCCTCCCTCCCTCCTTCACTTCCTGCAGACTCTTTTTCCCGGGGAACATCTGTGTGTGATTGGATCAGAGCATATATATATATAACTGGGAAGGCTGCTAGAAAGACTGCTCGGAGCGCCACGTCTTTCCCTCTTCAGGCTCAGCTGACTCAGAGCAGATTCTCATTCAGAGCTGTAGTGATTGCTCACTGATAACACAGGCAGAAAAAAGGTGTGAGGGGACTTGCTTTCAAACACACATCCCCAGATGAACTACAGGTCAGTGTGTGAGCTGCACAAGTATGTGTTCACTTAGATGACGCTGATCACTCAGTCAGTCGTGTGCATTCTGGAATGCATGGATGAACGCACACACAAGCACACACACACAGTCTCAGAGGGGGAACCTGCTCTCATTTGGTTTCATAGCGGTGAGGTCCTGGACCGCTGGCTGCCTGCCTCTCACCAACACAAACAAAGACTCTTCCTGTTTCCAGCAGCGCGGCTAGAGTCAGCCTTTTATGTTTCCTCCCACACACACACACACACACACACACACACTCTCGCTCTCTCTCTCTAGGTTAACCCCTCGCACCCTCCGATATCAGCAGCACATAGCACTTTCACTTCTACCAACTGCAGCGATCTCACACACACACACACACACACACACATTAACCTCTCGTACTCACACAGCACAACAACACACTCAACACTCACAATTAGTTGATGTGTGGGTAATGTGTCTCCACAATGTCAGTATAAATGACTCTCATTAGCCAAAGCAAAAACAAACACACTCATGCATCCCACACTGCTCCAAAGCATTCTGCATGGCTGTCTCTCTCTCTCTCTCTCTCTCTCTCTCTCTCTCTCTCTCTCTCTCTGTGTGTGTGTGTGTGTGTGTGTGTGTGTAAAGACAGGATTTTGCATTGCTAATGTGCTAAAGAGCGACTGAGCCGACGTTTAGTGGGTGCCCTGCGTGGCCTAGGTCTAGTGGTGCAGCACCGTGCTGGTGATGAATATTAAAAACGGGGAGGAGGGAGGCGGTGTGTGTGTGTGTAAGGCGGTGTGTGTGTGTGTAAGGCGGTGTGTGTGTGTGTAAGGCGGTGTGTGCAGGAGGATGCCTGCCTGCATGCCATCATTTATTAATGCTAGCAGAGGGAGAGATGAATAGATTGCCTGTGTACACAGCCCAGCGCTGGAGAGGTGAATGGGGAGGGGGAGGGGCTGGGTGGGTGTATATTTTACAGGGAGGGTGCTTTGGCATTTGTGTGTGTGTGTCCATGCGTTTGTGTGTTTGTGCATATGAGAGAGAGAGTGTGTGTGTGTGTGTGTGTGTGTGTGTGTGTGTGTGTGTGTGTGTGTGTGTGTGTGTGTGTGTGTGTGTTTATTGGCTCTGGTAGAGTGTGTGTTGGCTTCACCGGAGCACTGTGGGGATTCTGGACATTCCTCCCAGCCTGCATCACACAGAGAGAAAAACGGCAGAAGATGCTGATTGGCTAATGTTTTGATAGTGACATTTTATTGGCTGGCGGTCAGGATGTTGCATCACCATCGACTGTGTGGATACATACTGGTTTTATTTCTCTCTTTTTCCAAAGCGTCCTAATCTGAATCCTAAATGGCACCCATCCCCTGTAGAGTGCACTACTTTTAACCAGAGTCCCTATATAGTGCACTACTTTTGGCCAGATCCCTATGGGCTGTATAGGGAATGCAGTGCCATTTGAGACTCATCCATGGTAATGTCATATTCAGCCCAAAGTCTGACTCACACTCTCTCCTTCCATCCTCTCTCTCCCCCTCTCCACCCTTCTCTCTCACCATTCTCCATCCCATCCTCTCTCTCCACTTTCCACCCTTCTCTCTCTCAACCTCTCTCCCTCCCATCCTCTCTCTCTCCCTCTCCACCCTTCTCTCTCTCACCCTCTCTCCCTCCCATTCTCTCTCTCCCCCTCTTCACCCTTCTCTCCCTCACCCTCTCTCCCTCTAACCTTTCTCTCCCTTCTCACATTGTCACGGCAGGGCAGAGGTAGAGTTGAGGCAGGGCAGAGTAAGTTGAGGCAGGGCAGAGGTAGAGTTGAGGCAGGGCAGAGGTAGAGTTGAGGCAGGGCAGAGGTAGATTTGAGGCAGGGCTGAGGTAGAGTTGAGGCAGGGCTGAGGTATAGTTGAGGCAGGGCTGAGGTAGAGTTGAGGCAGGGCTGAGGTAGAGTTGAGGCAGAGTTGAGGCAGGGCTGAGGCAGAGTTGAGGCAGGGCTGAGGTAGAGTTGAAGCAGGGCAAAGGTAGATTTGAGGCAGGGCTGAGGTAGAGTTGAGGCAGAGCAGGACTGAGGTAAGGCTGAGGTAGAGTTGAGGCAGGACTGAGGTAGAGTTGAGGCAGAGCAGGACTGAGGTAAGGCTGAGGTAGAGTTGAGGCAGGACTGAGGTAGAGTTGAGGCAGGACTGAGGTAGAGTTGGATCAGGGCAGGACTGAGGTAGAGTTGAGGCAGGGCAGAGGTGGGGTTGAGGCAGGTCTGAGGTAGAGTTAATGCAGGGCAGAACTAGGGCTGTGGCGGTCATGAAATTTTGTCAACCAGTGATTGTCATTCAAATAACTGCTGGTCTCATGGTAATTGACCGTTAATTAACATATACACGTTTAGCATCTCCGGCTTCCACACACAGCCTACAAGCCACTGATGCAGACCTTTGGAACATCTACATTTGAAAAAGTAGGCTATTATAAATAAATGTAATATAGCCCACACCATCACAATAAATCCATTATTTATTTTAGGCAGGACTAAAGAAACATTTTGATATGAAGAAAATGTAGCCTATTTACATTTACATTTACATTTCAGTAATTTAGCAGACGCTCTTATCCAGAGCGACTTACAAATTGGTGCATTCAATTTAACATAGCCAGTTTTTTTTGTGGGGGAGGAGGGGGTAGAAGGATTACTGTTATACTATTCCAGGTACTCCTTAAAGAGGTAGGGTTTCAAGTGACTCCGGAAGGTGGTCACTGACTCCGCTGTCCTGGTGTCGTGGGAGAGCTTGTTCCACCATTGGGGTGCCAGAGCAGCGAATAGCTTTGACTGGGCTGAGCGGGAACTGTGCTTCCGTAGAGGTAGGGGGGCTAGCAGGCCAGAGGTGGATGAATGTAGTGCCCTCGTTTGGGTGTAGGGTCTGATCAGAGCCTGAAGGTAAGGAGGTGCCATTCCCCTCACAGCTCCATAAGCAAGCACCATGGTTTTGTAGTAGATGCGAGCTTCAACTGGAAGCCAGTGGAGTGTGCGGAGGAGCGGGGTGACATGAGAGAACTTGGGAAGGTTGAACACCAGATGGGCTGCAGCGTTCTGGATAAATTGTAGGGGTTTAATGGCACAGGCAGGGAGCCCAGCCAACAGCGAGTTGCAGTAATCCAGACGGGAGATGACAAGTGCCTGGATTAGGACCTGTGCCGCTTTCTGTCTGAGGTTGGGTCATACTCTGCGAACGTTGTAGAGCATGAACCTGCAGGATCGGGTCACCGCTTTGATGTTAGCGGAGAACGACAGGGTGTTGTCAAGGGTCACGCCAAGGTTCTTTGCACTCTGGGAGGAGGACACAATGGAGTTGTCAACCGTGATGGCGAGATCATGGAGCGGGCAGTCCTTCCCCGGGAGGAAGAGCAGCTCCGTCTTGCCGAGGTTCAGCTTGAGGTGGTGATCCGACATCCACACTGATATGTCTGTCAGACATGCAGAGTTGTGATTCGCCACCTGGTTATCAGAAGGAGGAAAGGAGAAAATGAATTGTGTGTCATCTGCGTAGCAATGATAGGAGAGGCCATGTGAGGATATGACAGAGCCAAGTGACTTGGTGTATAGAGAGAATAGGAGAGGGCCTAGAATTGAGCCCTGGGGGACACCAGTGGTGAGAGCATGTGGTGCGGAGACAGATTCTCGCCACACCACCTGGCAGGAGCGACCTGTCAGGTAGGGCGCAATCCAAGAGTGAGCAGCGCCGGAGATGCCCAACTCGGAGAGGGTGGAGAGAAGGATCTGATGGTTCACAGTATCAAAGGCTGCAGATAGGTCTAGAAGGATAAGAGCAGAGGAGCGAGAGTTAGCTTTAGCAGTGCGGAGAGCCTCCGTGACACAGAGAAGAGCAGTCTCAGTTGAATGACCAGTCTTGAAACCTGACTGGTTTGGATCAAGAAGGTCATTCTGAGAGAGATAGCAGGAGAGTTGGCTAGAGACGGCACGCTCAAGAGTTTTGGAGAGAAAAGAAAGAAGGGATACTGGTCTGTAGTTGTTGACATCGGAGGGATCGAGTGTAGGTTTTTTGAGGAGGGGTGCAACTCTCGCTCTCTTGAAGATGGAAGGGACATAGCCAGCGGTTAAGGATGAGTTGATGAGCGAGGTGAGGTAAGGAAGAAGGTCTCCAGAAATGGTCTGGAGAAGAGAGGAGGGGATAGGGTCAAGCGGGCAGGTTGTTGGGCGGCCGGCCGTCACAAGTCGCAAGATTTCATCTGGAGAGAGAGGGGAGAAAGAAGTCAAAGCATAGGGTAGGGCAGTGTGAGCAGGACCAGCGGTGTCATTTTACTTAATAAATGAGGATCGGATGTCGTCAACCTTCTTTTCAAAATGGTTGACGAAGTCATCCACAGAGAGAGAGGAGGGAGGGGGAGGAGGAGGAGGATTCAGCAGGGAGGAGAAGGTGGCAAAGAGCTTCCTAGGGTTAGAGGCAGAGGCTTGAAATTTAGAGTGGTAGAAAGTGGCTTTAGCAGCAGGAAGAAGAAAATGTAGAGAGGAGGGAGTGAAAAAAATAAAAATAAAAATGTGTAAAGTGGTTATCTCACTGGCTATAAGGTGAATGCACCAATTTGTAAGTCGCTCTGGATAAGAGCGTCTGCTAAATGACGTAAGTGTAAATGTAAATGACAGGTCCGCAGGGAGTCTAGTTTTCCTCCATTTCCGCTCGGCTGCCCGGAGCCCTGTTCTGTGAGCTCGCAATGAGTCGTCAAGCCACGGAGCAGGAGGGGAGGACCGAGCCGGCCGGGAGGATAGAGAGTCAAAAGATGCAGAAAGGGAGGAGAGGAGGGTTGAGGAGGCAGAATCAGGAGATCGGAGGGAGAAGGATTTAGCAGAGGGAAGAGATGATAGGATGGAAGAGGAGAGAGTAGCGGGAGAGAGAGAGCGAAGGTTGCGATGGCACATTACCATCTGAGTAGGGGCAGAGTGAGTAGTGTTGGAGGAGAGAGAAAAGGATACAGTGTTGCAGTGAGATTAGTAGAAGAACAGCATCTAGTAAAGATGAGGTGAAGCGTATTGCCTGCCTTGTGAATAGGGGGGGACGGTGAGAGGGTGAGGTCAAAAGAGGAAAGGAGTGGAAAGAAGGAGGCAGAGAGAAATGAGTCAAAGGCAGACGTAGGGAGGTTAAAGTCACCCAGAACTGTGAGGGGTGAGCCATCCTCAAGAAAGGAACTTATCAAGGCGTCAAGCTCATTGATGAACTCTCCAAGGGAACCTGGAGGGCGATAAATGATAAGGATGTTAAGCTTGAATGGGCTAGTGACTGTGACGGGGGGCCAGTATAACAAATATAATGTATGCACTCACTAACTGTAAGTCGCTCTGGATAAGAGCGTCTGCTAAACGACTAAAATGTAAATGTAAAATGTGACAGCATGGAATTCAAATGAGGAGATAGACAGATGGGTCAGGGGGAAAAGAGAATGTCCACTTGGGAGAGATGAGGATTCCTGTGCCACCGCCGCGCTGACCAGATGCTCTCGGGGTATGCGAGAACACATGATCAGACGAGGAAAGAGCAATAGGAGTAGCAGTGTTTTCTGTGGTAATCCATGTTTCCGTCAGTGCCAAGAAGTCGAGGGACTGGAGGGTAGCATAGGCTGAGATGAACTCTGCCTTGTTGGCCGCAGAACGGCAGTTCCAGAGGCTGCCGGAGACCTGGAACTCCACGTGGGTCATGCGCGCAGGGACCAACAGATTAGAGAGGCAGCAGCCACGCGGTGTGAAGCATGGCCTGTGCAGAGAGGAGAGAACAGGGATAGACAGACACATAGTTGACAGGCTACAGAAAAGGCTACAATAATGCACATAGCTAACTAGCATGCTAGCATCCAATAACACACGATTTAGCACCAATACTTTGTTACAACAAACTACCAATATTGTGTTAACACACTAAACAGATCATTCGTGTCCGTGTCAAGTTCCTTTCATAACGCAGAAATAATTAAATGTTGGCTAGCTAGCACAAAGTCAGTCATGCTAGCTACACAAGTGGACTACACATCTCGAATGTTCAGAAAGTGAAGCTTTACGTTGCAAAATTCTCATTGACTAAAATGATATTGTATTTATTTGCTACAGTACTGCTAGCTGGTAGTGTTGGCTAGCTAGCAATGGCTGCGGTGTTGACTTTGTTTGAAAAACAATGTCGCTGCGAACGAATGTAGCTGGCTAAAATGATATTGTATTTAGTTGCAAAAATATAAAACGCAACATCAAATCAAATCAACATGCAACAATTTCAACGATTTTACTTAGTTACAGTTAATATAAGGAAATCAGTCAATTGAAATAAATTCATTAGGCCCTAATCTATGGATTTCACATGACTGGGCAGGGGCACAGTCATGGGTGGGCCTCAGAGGGCATAGGCCCACCCACTTGGGAGCCAGGCCCACCCACTGGGGAGCCAGGCCCAGCCAATCAGAATACGTTTTCCCCCAGAAAAGGGTTTTATTACAGACATAAATACTCCTCAGTTTCATCAGCTGTCCGGGTGCCTGGTCTCAGACGATCCTGCAGGTGAAGAAGCCAGATGTGGAAGTCCTGGGCTGGTGTAGTTACACATGGTCTGTGGTTGTGAGGTCGGTTGGACGTACTGCCCAATGACGTTGGAGGCAGCTTATGGTAGAGAATTTAACATTAAATTCTCTGGCAACAGCTCTGGTGGAAATTCCTGTAGTTAGTACACCAATTGCACGCTCCCTCAAAACTTGAGATGTCTGTGACATTGTGCTGTGTGTGTGACGAAACTGCACATTTTAGATTGGCCTTTTATTGTCCCCAGCACAAGGTGCACCTGTGTAAGGATCATGCTGTTGAATCAGATTCTTGATATGCCACACCTGTCAGGAGGATGGATTATCTTGGCAAATGAGAAATGCTCACCAACAGGAATCTAAACACATTTCTGCACAAAATATGAGATAAATAAACTTTTTGTGGTTTTGGAACATTTCTGGGAACTTTTATTTCAGTTCATGAAACATGGGACCAACACTTTACATGTTGCATTTATATTTTTGTTCAATATACTGTATATAGTGGCCAGTCAAAACTTTGTTTTCACATGTGATTGCGCAATGACTGCGCTTATACATTTTAATACATTTGCCATAGTTAAAGATTTACTAGTGTCTGTTCAGAAATAAATGAAATATTCAGAATAGCCTACTACACCATGAGAAGGCATATAATTTAGTCGCAGAGGATCAATAGCTTCTTTAAAAAAATTGCCTAGCTGAGGATTGTGTGAAGCCCAATAACAAGGCATAGTCTACAGTCGGGAATGCATGGCAAATCTGTCAGTGAACAAACAGCATGTAGACAAAACTGGCCTTTCGCAATATTTCTAATAGTCTACAATCGTGAGAAAACACAGGTTGGAAAGCAAATGGCTCCTGCTGTAAATCTGTCAGCTGTAGGCTTCAAAAATATTTGATCAACTTCCAAATATTATTTACGAAGTAAAACTAGCGAGAAATAGGCTTTTGGCACAAACGCATCGGCCATCATCGGCGAGTGAGCTGCTTATGTGCGTCTCCACACACACCTAGGCCTAGGCTATTGATGTATTCAAGACAAGGTCGTTTTTATTGATCTCAGTTTGTCAGTGTCAAAGTAGCCTGTCATTTCGATAAATTAAAAAAGATTCTGCCAGCCTCCAGTCATGTAAAATGATTTAGAATTGCGTTTATAAAAGGACACATTTTTCCGGTATCTATTTTTTAATTTTAGCAGACGCTCTTATCCAGAGTGATTTACAGGAGCAATTAGGGTTAAGTGCCTTGCTCAAGGGCACATCGACAGATTTGTCACCTAGTCGGCTCGGGGATTAGAACCAGCGACGTTTCGATTACTGGCCCAACGCTCTTAACCACTAAGCTACCTATCCTAGAACACTAAAGATGTTCCCCATGTGTGCAACTTCTGTAAGTGCCTCAACTCTACTGCTCTATGCCACTACGCAAATGTGATGATATGCATGCAATGTTTTATTATAAAGGGAATTTTTTTGTAATGTGTTCCAGTACCCCCCGATTTATAAATTAAGCACTGGTCTTTACATATACTAAATAATATGTGTGAAATTAGTTTTGATTTAGAATGGGCCATTATCATGCATCTGTTGGAACATGGGTAAAAAAAAAACGACATGTCACTCATATGCACTTGAATAGAAAATGGGGGACGCTTTTCCCGCCGTTCATTTTCCTGCCAGCCAGGTAGGCAGGCTACTCCGGTTGTAAAGCAAAGCAATGTGCTTAATATATGGAAGGTTGATCAATAAATATAGTAGGCCTAGCCTGTAGAAAGCTGACGGGGATCCTCCTCGTTTTAATAGAGGCCATCAAAACTCTGTTTTCTCATGCAATTGCAAAGCATAGCCTATAGAAATGTAGCATAGCCTATAGAAATGTAGCATAGCCTATAGAAATGTTGCATAGCCTATAGAAATGTTGCATAGCCTATAGAAATGTAGCATAGCCTATAGCCTATAGAAATGTTGCACAGCCTATAGAAATGTAGCATAGCCTATAGAAATGTAGCATAGCCTATAGCCTATAGAAATGTTGCATAGCCTATAGAAATGTAGCATAGCCTATAGAAATGTTGCATAGCCTATAGAAATGTAGCATAGCCTATAGAAATGTTGCATAGCCTATAGAAATGTTGCATAGCCTATAGAAATGTTGCATAGCCTATAGAAATGTTGCATAGCCTATAGCCTATAGAAATGTTGAATAGCCTATAGAAATGTTGCATAGCCTATAGAAATGTTGCATAGCCTATATAAATGTTGCATAGCCTATAGAAATGTTGCATAGCCTATAGAAATGTTGCATAGCCTATAGAAATGTTACAGGAACACATTTTATTCTCTCTGTGCAACAGGTGATCCTATTTCCAATTCTGCTCAAGCTCTGAATGCCAAGGCCCTCATGAAGTGTTTGATTAGATTTTCGATTGCATTTGCAATGATGTCAGAGTGATTAGAGGGACAATTGAGCACTGAGTACCGGGCATTAGTGACATTAGTTAGCAAGTTTGGTAGGCTACTAATGACCATCAGAGGCATCAGAGCGCAGTTTTGGAGAAGCTAAGTTACCGTGACTCAACGGTCACATGGAATTTGACTGTGGTCATAACTCCTGACTGCCGGTGTGGCGTTAATACGGTCACTGTAACAGCCCTAGGCAGGACTGAGGTAGAGTGGTAGCAGCATAGCATCTATATATAGCCCCAGCATCCATTATTAATCAGAGCATGATGAAAGAGCCGTGGCGTGTCACTGGAGCTCTGGAGCCAGAGGCCCATCTCTCTCCCTCTCTCCCCCCTAACCGTTTAGCCCAGGATTAAAGCCCCTGGCTGGGCACGGCAACCTGCCAAGCCTGGCCACAGCTAGGAGCTCCTGGGTCATACATGGTCAATGACACACACACACACACACACACACAGACACATGCAAGCAGGCACAGACATAAAAGCACAAACACACCTCACATGTACTAATACATGCACACACTCTCTCTCTCTCTGACAGACAGACAGGCAGGGCTTACAGTCACGCCAAAATGAGGAGTCATATATTTACCCTTCTCTGCCATCAAGCAAACTCATTCAACTGTTGTTGACTGAAAATGGGCTGGCGCTTGCCGGCTGGCATAATGGCAGCAATTTGAGCTACGTATGCTGAAAGTGCGAAACCATTACACATGCACAGCTAGAAAATGTTTTAGCACCTTACTGAAAAGAGAACTGGGTCAGTTTCTACAGCACAGTATGGTAAATACTTTTTTGTTCTTGTCACCACAACTGTGATTGATACGGATGAAGTTCATGTTGGCTTTAGGCAGGTATGTGGCTCTACAGTAGGGGTCTCCAACTCCGTTATTATAGACTGTAAAGCAACAGGCGGTGCAGAATTTTATTCCACCCCAGTACTTAGACCTTTTTCAAATAATCAGTCTGGACCGTGATTGGTTAAATAAAGTGTGTTGCTCACAACCGGGGATGCAAATTAGGAGAGAGAGAGAGAGAGAGAGAGAGAGAGAGAGAGAGAGAGAGAGAGAGAGAGAGAGAGAGAGAGAGAGAGAGAGAGAGAGAGAGAGAGAGAGAGAGAGAGAGAGAGAGAGAGAGAGAGAGAGAGAGAGAGAGAGAGAGAGAGAGAGAGAGAGAGAGAGAGAGAGAGAGAGAGAGAGAGAGAGAGAGAGAGAGAGAGAGAGAGGTTAATAGAATACTCCTCCCCCACTGCCAACCTGTTTGCGAGGAGCTGCGCTCACTTTGCCAGATGAATAATTGCTGGCACTCAGAACTCTCTCCCTCCTCATTTTTCAAAGACGTGCCGAGAGATGATTTTCTGAGAGGCGTGAGATCCGCCTCGCTCGCTCGCCCCGTCCCCCGTTTCCAGGGAGAGAGAGAGAGAGGAAGAAGGGAAATTAATTCTTCATGGAGAGAGAGAGAGAGAGAGGAAATTAATTATTCATGGAGAGGAGGGAGAGAGGGAGGTTAGACTGCCCAGAGGAGTGATGTTTGAGCTATAGGTCGCAATTTCCATACCACACAAACTAGTTATCCTGCATCTATGAAATCATTACATTATCATATTAAACTCTGCCACACCTTGTCATGCCCTTAACACACATTACCCTATCCTGCCCTAAAATCTGGTGGGCGTGATCGTAGATGCCATCTCCTGCCAATGTGCTCTTTAGCAAGGCACTTAGCCCCTAGACCCTAACTTGCCTTACCCTGGCCCTGAGAGCCAACAGACCAGAGGCAGCCAGCGAAGAGAGAGAGAGAGAGAGAGAGTGAGAGAGATTGTTAATCTCACATACGGAGATAATGGAGACAGCAGCTGTCCGAGGGTGTGGGGATGTGGGGGGGGGCTTCAATCTATCTGTGTCTGTGTGTATGTATGTGTTATATGCTCATCTTTCAAGCAGAGCCTGTCGGGGCAGGTGTCTTCAATATTAGTGTGTGTGTTGTGTCTGCCTGCGTGTGAGTGAGTGAGAGAAAGAGATTGCCACTGAATCTAGCCATAAGCCGCTGTTCGGGATGGCTCTCGGCATCTAAATGGCTGTGAAAATAATCCCCCAGCTGCGCTGTTGACGAGGGCTGACCTGTAGTGCACCCTCACGGTGCATAAACAAGGCCGCAGGGCCGCGAGAAAAGCGTTACACACTCCATCGCTCCAGCCACACTGGAGAGAGAGAGAGCGAGAGAGAGAGAGTGGAGGGGGAAGAGGGAGGGGAAGAGAGGGGAAGAGAGGGGACTAGTGAATGAGACAGACAAAGGATCGGGGCGGTAGAGAGAAAGCAATACATTTCATTTGTGTGTTTTTTTCCTTGTACTGCTGAGCTACTGAGAGAAAGAGAGAGAGGACAGAGACAGAAGAGAGAGACTGTAGGTAGGGAGAAAGGTATAGGATAGATTTCACCTTTAGTACAATTCACAGAACACCTGACTGAGACATGCACAGATGTTGTGGCTTATGTTCATTTCAAATGAATGACACCTGAAATGTATATGAAATGTATTGAAATATAATGAAATTCTAGTTAAACATTATTAATGTGTTTCATGTTCCATGCAAGAAAAAAAATACATATTAAAAAAAAAAATATATATATATATATATATACAGCTACAGATTGATGGGGTTCACGTTTGAATTTATTTTGTAGACTGAGGTGCTCAAAAAAAAAAAAAGGGTTTAAATTTGATCATCAAATCATGAGCATCTTTTTGGCTGATGCATCTAGCCTAACAGAATCTGGACCTTTCTTACTTGCATATTTGTTTGTGAATGTGTGTGGTGAATGTGTGAGTGTCATTGTAGTGTGTGTGAGTGAGTGTGTATATGGTGTGTATATATAGACTAGTGCAGGGGTCTCCAACTGGTCGATCACGAGCTACTTTCGTAGGCCACCTAGGAGTAGCTCGCCAAACAATTCAGAAAGTAGCAATTTTCACGTGTTCCACCACAAACGGTCATAAACAAATCTCACGTATCAGACACAGCAAGCTCCCAGTTTAAAAAGCCAAACCTAACACAATATCTGCCAATTATTTCCATCAATATTGCCCCTGTCTGTCTGTGTGGAGCGCGCGTTTGTCTCACTCAATGTGTAGCCAGTTGATGTGATAACCGTCTTGCGGGTTGACAGAAATAATTTCCCCAAAACCTTCTCAATTATATGTTAACTGCAAAGTAGGCTTACCTGGCTGAAAGAAGTATATCATGAGGAAGTATATCATGAGGAAGTATATCATTTGTATCTATTATTTGTTATTTGCAAACGTTGCTATGAAATGAGCAGCAGTAGTACAGAACCACCACTAGACCGGCAAATTAGAAGGCTCATTCCTCACTTACTAGATGCGCAATTAAAGGGCCAGATGCGCAATTACAGGGGAATTACAGTTTTAAAAAAATTTATTCTGCTGTGATTTAAGCATTGACAATGACTCAGAACATCCAATTTCGTTGTTTCTCTATGAACAATTGTAATTCTGAGAGTGAAAAACACAAATAAATCTAAAAACAGGAAAAGTAAAACTGAGAAAACATAATTTTCAGAAAATATTAAACAGAATTTGGAGAAAAAATCTCAGATTTTATAGGGCCCCCCTTAAGAGTTGTTTATTAACCATTGTAAACTGGGTGGTTCAAGCCCTGAATGCTGATTGGCTGACAGCCGTGGTATATCAGGCCGTATACCACGGGTATGACAAAACAAATATTTTTACTGCTCTAATTACTTTGGTAACCAGTTTATAATAGCAATAAGGCACCACGGGGGTTTGTGGTACATGGCCAATATACCACGGCTAAGGGCTCAATCCAGGCACTCCGTGTTGCGTTGTGCTTAAGAACAGCCCTTAGCCGTGGTATATTGGCCCTATACCACACCTCCTTGGGCCTTATTGCTTCATTATTTTACCAGGTATATTGACAGAAAACATAGCACACTACTTTCTCTTGTACAGGAAGGACCCAGGGAAGAGTTGCAGGGGAGAGGAGAAGAGAAGAATGTTCCTATTTGAAAGCTAGAAAAAAATTAGTAGCTCGTGACAGGTTTATTATTTTTTAAAGTAGCTCTCATGCTAGAAAAGGTTGGAGACCCCTGGTCTAGTGAGTGTGCATAGGGTCAGTGCAAGAAAGAGTCAGTGCAGATAGTTTGGTACCATTAAACAGCCAGACCCAAGAATTTTCAGCTTCATTTTGAAGATGAAGATTCAAGACAAGGTAAACTGAGCACAGAATATATGATCCCGTAGCTAGCTAACATTAGCATTGGTGAACTGGTTAACATTAGCTAACGTTATCTAGCTAGATAGTTAGTTTACACGTATACAGCTAGCTAGTGTTTCGGCACGCGTCGTGGTTGGTTTGAAGTACTTGTTTTGAAGTTCCTCAAAGTTGACTTTGGCATCTAGTGTAAATATTATATAACTAACCTTTACTAAACACCTTTATTGAGAGCAACCAACAAATGTAAATGCCTGGAGTTTGCTAAACGGCATTGGCACTAGGATTGGAACCCGGTGCTATGGTCAGATGAGCCGAAAATTGAGCTCTTTGGCCACGCACACCAGTCGTGGGTTCGGCCGCGAAAGAAGGATGCATTTTTGGTAAGTATGCTAACCATGTACTGTAGTGTAGCCGATATGTGGTGTGTGCTGTATGTGTGTGTGCGCGCGCTTATCCACCATAACTCAGGAGAGAGTGGATGAAAAGCAGGTGACCCAGGTGCACTGCAAATTCTCATTTCTAAACTCTCATATCTAAACTCTCATATCTAAACTCTCATGTCTAAACTCTCAGGTCTAAACTCTCATGTCTAAACTCTTGTCTAAACTCTCAGGTCTAAACTCTCATGTCTAAACTCAGGTCTAAACTCAGGTCTAAACTCTCAGGTATGAAGGAAAAGCGAACAAAGCGAGGGCTTCCACATGCAGCCAAGCAGGACGTTAGTTCACCCCCCCAAGCCCAGCTTTCACTGCGCTCATGACGACATCAATAATTCATGGGCTTTTTCTTCTTCTGTATAACGGGAAAGACACAGCGAGAGAAGGGCTATTGGACTTGGCATCTATATTGAACCATCGTGGAAGAGAGTTGTGTTCCAAATGGCACCCTCTTACCTATATAGTGCACTACTTTTAACCAGAGCACTATGGGCCCTAGTCATAAGTAGTGTGCTTTAAAGGGTATGGGGTGCTGTTCAGGACGTAGACAGAGATGGAATGAGAGCAGGGGGTGTTTCCGATTGGCTGCCTGAGGTACTGAGTGGGTCAAAGGTCACAGAGGTTGCCCTTTGGGACGCGTTGACCCCTTCTGTTGAACTGTGTCTCCGCCTACAGTTGACAACATGGTGTGAGCCGCCACAGCTAATTGCTTAGCGACCACTCTGCCTGTCACTCACTCTCCCCTGGGTGTGTGTGTGTGTGTGTGTGTGCGTGTGTGCATATGTACGTGCGTGTTTGTGTGTGTGTGTGCAATCTATGTATACGTGTGTGTGCATTTCTGTTTGTGCCAGCAGACTGTCCACTGCATATCTACAGCAATTAATATTCCCCAAATAGCCGCCCCTAACCCCTCCATCCCTCCTCTCCCCTCCCCCAGTGGAGCTGTGCTATGTGGCTCCAGGGCTGCAGCAGTGGGGCAGAGAGAGGGAGAGAGAGCCCAGCCCTGCGGGAGCCCTTCTCAGCCTGACATTAGTCTCCACATGATAGGCAGTATCCAGCAGCAGAAGCCATCCATCCGCCCAGCATGGAGAAGACACACGCAGGCAGCCCCGTCTGGGAGAGACAGGGGCATACACATACACACAGGCAGGAACACACACACACACGGACAGGAACACACACACACACACACACATGGACAGGAACACACACATGGACAGGAACACACACACACACATGGACAGGAACACACACACACACATGGACAGGAACACACACACACACACACATGGACAGGAACACACACACACACATGGACAGGAACACACACACACACATGGACAGGAACACACACACACACATGGACAGGAACACACACACAGGCAGATGAGAAGATGCACAAGGCATATGGCTCCGCTGTCACGGGGCGAACACAGGAAACTGTGACATCAGTTGATTGGCGGGTGGTTGGCTTGGTGGAGCACAGCTCTGTGTGAGAGAAGTCCATAGGACTACTGTGTGCTCACTTTAAATGTATAGAACTGTACAGCCACTATGGCTGATAGCACCTATAGTACTGTGATGTAGGTCCAGTGACAATAAGAAATCCCAAATAAGAAATGTGTCAATACCAATACATGCCATTAGATATGTGTGTGATTGGTATGTAATGTTTGTACCATGTTTGTGCTGCTGCCATGTTGTGTTGCTACCGTGTTGTTGTTATGTTGTGTTGCTACCGTGTTGTTGTCATGTTGTGTTGCTAACGTGTTGTTGTCATGTTGTGTTGCTACCATGTTGTTGAAATGTTGTGTTGCTACTGTGTTGTTGTCATGTTGTGTTGCTACCGTGTTGTTGTCATGTTGTGTTTCTACCGTGTTGTTGTCATGTTGTGTTGCTACCGTGTTGTTGTCATGTTGTGTTGCTACCGTGTTGTTGTCATGTTTTGTTGCTACCGTGTTGTTGTCATGTTGTGTTTCTACCGTGTTGTTGTCATGTTGTGTTGCTACCGTGTTGTTGTCATGTTGTGTTGCTACTGTGTTGTTGTCATGTTGTGTTGCTACCATGCTGTGTTGTCATATGTTGCTGCCATGCTGTGTTGTTGTCTTAGGTCTCTCTTTATGTAGTGTTGTGGTGTCTCTCTTGTCGTGATGTGGGTTTTGTCCTACATTTTTATTTTTAATCCCAGCCCCCGTAGGCCATCATTTTAAATAATAATTTGTTCTTAACTGACTTGCCTAGTTAAATAAAGGTTAAATAAAAAATTTTTAAAAAAAGATATATCTCTGTACACTCCCCAAAATGTGCCTGGGTTATATTTCAAAGATAATCTTGCAGGGAATGTACAGTAGAGGGTTGTCTTTGAGACAGGGATTTGGGGATTACGCTAACTGTCGGAAAAATCCCTAAATCTCTACAAGGATTATCAATTGGTCAATGAAGCTCTTGCTAAACGTCCCTGGATGAGCTACAACTACAAGACTGGGGAGCACTGTAAGACACACGCTAGCTTACGTTTCACTCTGTCAGTTAGACGTGGAAAAAAAATACTCCATCACATTTGTTCACCGCCATACAGACACATTTTGCTTTGATAGGTTTCTTTCACACGTTTAAACCACCACCTGGATCCTTCAGAATAGGGTGTGCAGAGAAAAACATTTTTTGTTATAAAAATGGATGGAAATGTGACTTTCAAAAGGTTATCAACCCAATCATACAGAGACTTTCAATTGCTGCTGAGACATTAGCACTTTCCACTTTATAACGTAAATAAACGATCATTCATCATTATTTCCATTCCACTGGACCAAAGTACAGAAATACCTAGAGCTGAAAATACTAGAGTTACTGTGATTGTTTCCATGAGCAGCATCAAAACTGTGTGTGTCCCAGCTGCTGATTACATATCCCCTGGGGAGCACTGCTCTGAGAGCAGGGGCGATCAGCTGACAGCCACACACACATACACACACACATACACACACACACATACAGAGCCAGGCAGGCGGTGTCACGGCTCCCCGATTGACAGGGCTGATAAGCGATGTGGCAGGCTGTGAACACTGGCGACGTACGTCACAGCTCCTGTGAGCCTCGCCTTGTCTCGTCTCGCCTCTCTCGCCTGCACTCAATAAGGGAGCTGGGGGAGGGGTGGAGAGAGAGGGAGAGAGTCGGACGAGTCCCTCGAAGTAGCAGAATGCAGGCAGAGCGGCTACGAGTGTGTGTGAGAGAAAGAGAGACCAGAGGAGTGAAAGAAAGAGGAGAGTTGAACCTCTTTGAGGTAGCAGGAGACTAGCGGGAGAGAGAGAAGAGGAGAGTTGAACCTATTTGAGGTAGCAGGAGACTGCAGGGAGAGAGAGAGGAGGAGAGTTGAACCTATTTGAGGTAGCAGGAGACTAGCGGGAGAGAGAAAAGAGGAGAGTTGAACCTCTTTGAGGTAGCAGGAGACTAGCGGGAGAGAGAGAGGAGGAGAGTTGAACCTCTTTGAGGTAGCAGGAGACTGCAGGGAGAGAGAGAGGAGGAGAGTTGAACCTCTTTGAGGTAGCAGGAGACTGCAGGGAGAGAGAGAAGAGGAGAGTTGAACCTCTTTGAGGTAGCAGGAGACTGCAGGGAGAGAGAGAAGAGGAGAGTTGAACCTCTTTGAGGTAGCAGGAGACTGCAGGGAGAGAGAGAGGAGGAGAGTTTAACATCTTTGAGGTAGCAGGAGACTGCAGGGAGAGAGAGAGGAGGAGAGTTGAACCTCTTTGAGGTAGCAGGAGACTGTAGGGAGAGAGAGAAGAGGAGAGTTGAACCTCTTTGAGGTAGCAGGAGACTGCAGGGAGAGAGAGAGGAGGAGAGTTTAACCTCTTTGAGGTAGCAGGAGACTGCAGGGAGAGAGAGAGGAGGATAGTTGAACCTCTTTGAGGTAGCAGGAGACTGTAGGGAGAGAGAGAAGAGGAGAGTTGAACCTCTTTGAGGTAGCAGGAGACTGCAGGGAGAGAGAGAGGAGGAGAGTTTAACCTCTTTGAGGTAGCAGGAGACTGCAGGGAGAGAGAGAGGAGGAGAGTTGAACCTCTTTGAGGTAGCAGGAGACTGCAGGGAGAGAGAGAGGAGGAGAGTTGAACCTCTTTGCGGTAACAGGAGACTGCAGGGAGAGAGAGAGGAGGAGGGTTGCACCTCTTTGCGGTAACAGGAGACTGCAGGGAGAGCGAGAGGAGGAGGGTTGTAAATGAAAAGAGAGGGCCGGGAAAAAGAGAGAAGGTGGAAGGGATTTAGAGCCGGCAATATGTGTGTGTGTGTGTGTGTGTGTGTGTGTGTGTGTGTGTGTGTGTGTGTGTGTGTGTGTGTGTGTGTGTGTGTGTGTATGTATGTGCGTATGTGCTGTGTTTGTGTGAGCCGTGAGTGTGATGTGAGAGGAGTTCACAGCAGGGTATTTTCCTCATTTCCACCTGCTGGTAGAAACAGACAGACTGACGATGTTCCCCCAGAGCACAACCAGACCAATTGGCTCGCAAACACACACACTTCTCGTATGCGAGCTGCATCACTAATAACAAACATATGAATGGAATTCCATCCTCCTGACAAATATATATTGTGTTCATTATTGTGAACAATATTTACTGTCAATCTCTTCCTCCCTCAGTATTATGGCCAGCCTAATGTTAAAGCACAATGTAACTGTCTCCTCTCTCTGCTGGTCACGCACACACACATCCCGCGCCCCTCCGCTGTCGCGTACATTTCAAGGTCTCGGCTCGGCCGCGCTGGGCTCTCCCTTCAGGGGGAAAATGAGATAATCAATTAGGGCCCCTCTCTCCTCCGCCCGCCCGCCTGTCGCTCTTTAATAACTGGCCTCGTAAAGGGAGGCATTAGATCCCAATCTATCAAAGCTGTCCGTCCCCTCAGCTTTAAGACCAGCCCCGCACTGCCTGTCTTCCCCATGCACGGTGCTGCCTGCCTGCATTCGCTTAATGGCAGGATTTGCGGAGCTCCGGTCGAGAGAGAGACAGAGAGAGAGAGAGAGAGAGAGAGAGAGAGAGAGAGGATGGAGAGAGAAAATGAGGGGGATGGAGAGAACGAGAGAGAAGGGGCTCTCTTATCTCTCGTCGTTTGCTCTCCAAGCGGCTGAGTCGTTTAATTCCTCCTAATCTGTCGGCTGGAGAGAAGACAGGCTGTGCGGCGAGGCTGGGGGGCTGGTATGTGTGTATGTGTGTGTGTGTGTGTGTGTGTGCTTGATGGATCAACCTCTCCTCTAGGCACGTTTTGTCGTCTGTCGTTGTATTTCTCATGCCTGTTCACTATAGAAATGGGGTTCTTTTTCAGGATAAAAGTGGAGCTGAAGAATAGTATCTAACCTACAGCTTTAGGTTTTCAGACTGCCTCAAGAAATCATTATTTGAAAATGTATCAGGTGAATTAAGAGGTTTATATCATGTAAGCTGGAAGAAGAAACCTGCTTGGCATTTGCATGGTTATTAATGCTTTATTAACAGGTTAGCCTGTCGATGTCACGACTTCCGCCGAGGCTGCCCCCCCTCCTGGTTCGGGCAGGCTTCTGCGTTGTTCGTCACCTGAGTACTAGCTACTGCCGATCCCATTCTCATCACTCCACTTGTCATGTCTTGTCAATCACACACACATTCCCCTAATTAGTATGTGTATAAGTGTTCCCTCTGTTCCCCTTGTCTTTGTGAGTGATTGTTTGTTGTGAGAGCGTGTAGCTCGGTTGAGCTACTATTCACTGTGTTTATGCCAAGGTGGATGTTTTCCCTTGTAATAGTTTCGTTTGACGCTTTGGCCGTTTGATTTATGTAAACGGAATAAACTCTGGACTTCGGTATTTTACCTCCTGCGCCTGACTCCTTCATTCACACCTCGTCACAGAATCACTCACCTGAGTTTTCAAAGTCCTGCCGCCTCCTTCCTCTGCCCGGTCTCCCCACGGCCCTACAAACAGAGCCTCGGTCAGGCAGCGCATTGTACGACCGATACCTGGATGACCAGAGGAGGGTGACGTGTGTGCCCAGTAGATCAGACGATCACGGATAAGCGCAGGCACGTACTGCAGCCCAGCTGGACACTGCGGTGGAGATGGATCTGTGCATAATGCCTGCGCTATATCTGCGTCCATCGCCCATACTACATGAGCCACAATGCATGAGGCCGGGAGTATGGGGGTGTTGTCTCCGGGCCTCTCCTCTGTGTCATACAGCCGAGACAGTGCGTCTGCCTTCCTCTTCTTCACCCGGTTTGATTTCACACTCTCATACATTCCGGGTACAAAGAACGTAAAGGCAGACGCACTGTCACGGCTGAATGACACAGGTATCGGTCGTACAATGCGCTGCCTGACCGAGAAGTACTGGTGGCCTACCTTGGCTAAGGACGTGAGGGTGTATGTTTCCTCCTGCTCAGTGTGCGCACAGAGTAAGGCACCTAGGCACCTCCCAGCGGGTAAGCTACAACCTTTACCAGTTCCACAACGACCATGGTCTCACCTGAGTATTGATTTTCTCACTGATCTTCCCCCCTCCCAAGGTAACACCACTATCCTGGTCGTTGTGGACCGCTTTTCAAAGTCCTGCCGCCTCCTTCCTCTACCCGGTCTCCCCACGGCCCTACAAACTGCGGAGGCTCTGTTTACTCATGTCGTCCGGCACTACGGGGTACCAGAGGATATAGTGTCTGACCGAGGTCCCCAGTTCACGTCTAGAGTCTGGAAGGCGTTCATGGAACGTCTGGGGGTCTCGTCAGCCTGACCTCTGGATTTCACCCCGAGAGTAATGGTCAGGTGGAAAGGGTGAATCAAGATGTGGGTAGGTTCCTGCGGACCTACTGTCAGGACCGGCCGGGGGAGTGGTCGGTGTTCCTGCCATGGGCAGAATATGCTCAGAACTCTCTCCGCCACTCCTCCACTAACCTAACACCCTTCCAGTGTGTTTTAGGTTACCAACCGGTCCTGGCACCGTGGCACCAGAGCCAGACCGAGGCTCCTGCGGTGGATGACTGGTTTCGGCGCGTGGAGGAGACTTGGGACGCTGCCCACATTCGCTTCCAGCGCGCCGTGCGTCGTCAGAAGGCCAACGCTGACCGCCACCGCAGGGAGGCCCCAGTGTTCGTACCGGGGGATCGGGTCTGGCTCTCGACCCGGAATCTGCCCCTCCGCCTGCCCTGCCGGAAGCTGAGCCCGCAGTTTGTGGGGCCGTTTAAAGTCCTGAGGAGAATAAACGAGGTGACATACAGGTTGTTACTCCCCCCTGATTACCGTATTAACCCCTCGTTTCATTTGTCTCTCCTCAGGCCGGTGGTAGCTGGTCCGCTCCAGGAGTCTGAGGTGCGGGAGGTTCCTCCACCTCCTCTGTACATTGAGGGGGTCCCGGCGTACTCGGTCCGTTCCATCCTGGATTTGAGGCGTCAGGTGGGGGGCCTTCAGTATCTCGTGGAGTGGGAGGGGTACGGTCCGGAGAAACGGTGCTGGGTCCCCGGACTCTCGATCCCTCCCTGTTGAGGTTCCGTCGCTCTGCGCTTCCTCCTGGCCGTCCCGAGGCCGGGCGTGCTGGGCCGCGCGGGGTGTACTGTCACGACTTCTGCCGAGGCTGCCCCCCCTCCTGGCTCGGGCAGGCTTCGGCGTTCGTCGTCACCGGAGTACTAGCTACTGCCGATCCCATTCTCATCGCTCCACTTGTCATGTCTTGTCAATCACACACACCCGGTGCTCATTCCCCTAATTAGTATGTGTATAAGTGTTCCCTCTGTTCCCCTTGTCTTTGTGAGTGACTGTTTGTTGTGAGAGCGTGTAGCTCGGTTGAGCTACTATTCACTGTGTTTATGCCAAGGTGGATGTTTTCCCTTGTAATAGTTTCGTTTGACGCTTTGGGCGTTTGATTTATGTAAACAGAAATAAACTCTGGACTTCGGTATTTTACCTCCTGCGCCTGACTCCTTCATTCACACCTCGTCACAGTCGATGGCTACAGCCATTTCCTGTAGCCTATGGTTCCTGTAGCCTGTAGCCTATGGTTCCTGTAGCCTGTAGCCTATGGTTCCTGTAGCCTGTAGCCTATGGTTCCTGTAGTCTGTAGCCTATGGTTCCTGTAGCCTATGGTTCCTGTAGCCTGTAGCCTATGGTTCCTGTAGCCTGTAGCCTATGGTTCCTGTAGCCTGTAGCCTATGGTTCCTGTAGCCTGTAGCCTATGGTTCCTGTAGCCTGTAGCCTATGGTTCCTGTAGCCTGTAGCCTATGGTTCCTGTAGTCTGTAGCCTATGGTTCCTGTAGCCTGTAGCCTATGGTTCCTGTAGCCTGTAGCCTATGGTTCCTGTAGCCTGTAGCCTATGGTTCCTGTAGCCTGTAGCCTATGGTTCCTGTAGCCTGTAGCCTATGGTTCCTGTAGCCTGTAGCCTATGGTTCCTGTAGCCTATGGTTCCTGTAGTCTGTAGCCTATGGTTCCTGTAGCCTATGGTTCCTGTAGTCTGTAGCCTATGGTTCCTGTAGTCTGTAGCCTATGGTTCCTGTAGCCTATGGTTCCTGTAGTCTGTAGCCTATGGTTCCTGTAGCCTGTAGCCTATGGTTCCTGTAGTCTGTAGCCTATGGTTCCTGTAGCCTGTAGCCTATGGTTCCTGTAGTCTGTAGCCTATGGTTCCTGTAGTCTGTAGCCTATGGTTCCTGTAGCCTGTAGCCTATGGTTCCTGTAGCCTGTAGCCTATGGTTCCTGTAGCCTGTAGCCTATGGTTCCTGTAGTCTGTAGCCTATGGTTCCTGTAGCCTGTAGCCTATGGTTCCTGTAGCCTATGGTTCCTGTAGCCTGTAGCCTATGGTTCCTGTAGTCTGTAGCCTATGGTTCCTGTAGTCTGTAGCCTATGGTTCCTGTAGCCTGTAGCCTATGGTTCCTGTAGTCTGTAGCCTATGGTTCCTGTAGCCTGTAGCCTATGGTTCCTGTAGTCTGTAGCCTATGGTTCCTGTAGCCTATGGTTCCTGTAGCCTGTAGCCTATGGTTCCTGTAGCCTGTAGCCTATGGTTCCTGTAGCCTATGGTTCCTGTAGCCTGTAGCCTATGGTTCCTGTAGCCTGTAGCCTATGGTTCCTGTAGTCTGTAGCCTATGTTTCCTGTAGCCTGTAGCCTATGGTTCCTGTAGTCTGTAGCCTATGGTTCCTGTAGTCTGTAGCCTATGGTTCCTGTAGCCTGTAGCCTGTGGTTCCTGTAGTCTGTAGCCTATGGTTCCTGTAGTCTGTAGCCTATGGTTCCTGTAGCCTGTAGCCTATGGTTCCTGTAGCCTGTAGCCTATGGTTCCTGTAGCCTGTAGCCTGTGGTTCCTGTAGTCTGTAGCCTATGGTTCCTGTAGCCTGTAGCCTGTGGTTCTTGTAGTCTGTAGCCTGTGGTTCCTGTAGTCTGTAGCCAATGGTTCCTGTAGCCTGTAGCCTATGGTTCCTGTAGCCTGTAGCCTATGGTTCCTGTAGCCTGTAGCCTATGGTTCCTGTAGTCTGTAGCCTATGGTTCCTGTAGCCTGTAGCCTATGGTTCCTGTAGCCTGTAGCCTATGGTTCCTGTAGCCTGTAGCCTATGGTTCCTGTAGCCTGTAGCCTATGGTTGTTAATTTTGTGTCAGTCAGAAGTGTGATTAGTCTGGCTGACACCTAACTCCAAGTCTTCCTGACTTCAGAGTCTGGAAAGGCTCCTTTATGTTGAAGATGCGTCGATAATGGAGGGCTAATTTATTCTTCTCTGACATGATCAGCCACACACAGCCCCCCAGCGCGTCCCCCTTCCAATACAACTGTTGGATTTCAAATCCAAACAACCAGAGGTCTTAAGCCCCCAGGGAAGAAAAAAGTTTAAGAAACCAATCAAAGCTCACACCAATTTCTACAACAAATGGACTCCTGTCCAGACCAGTGTGTCACAGCTCTCCCTCGCTGTGTACCACGTGAGTCGTCAGCCAGGTTAACACGTGGTTGCCTAGGAGGTCCAAACCATGGCGAGTGTTTTCCGTCTTCAAACCACTCCGATTAAAACCCGCTCACGGCGAACGCTGTATCTGCAGACGAAAGCAAATTAAATTATCTCTCTCTCTCTCTCTCTCTCTCTCTCTCTCTCTCTCTCTCTCTCTCTCTCTCTCTCTCTCTCTCTCTCTCTCTCTCTCTCTCTCTCTCTCTCTCTCTCTCTCTCTCTCTCTCTCTCTCTTACCTCGGATGAATACATCATCCACATCACTGCCTGGCAACCAAATCCCAATTAAAATTCAGTGGCTGCAATCTGGCCCTTCTGTAGATAACACAAGCAGGGACTCAGCCCAGTGGCTTCGCTCAACCACCTGTGTCCCGCTCGCGCAAACACACACTCACAAACACACACACATACACAGGCACGGGCAGACACACACAAATACGAATGAATGCATATGGACGGATGCACACACGCACGGACACGCAGGCACACACACAGACGCACTGATTTGCGGACACACGGACAAACACATACACTGATGCACATTATTCTATACCAACCTATCATACTGCATCTCCACCCAGTAAACAAAGCACAGGCTGCTGTTGGGAATGTCTCTGTGTATCCTGGCATTCTGTGGGTCCTCTCCCTGACCAGAGACACACCAATTACACAGTAGCCATTTGACCTTTACTATGCAGATCATCTGCTGAAATGGTGCCTGCCATGTGAGAGAGAGAGAGAGAGGGAGAGAGAGATAAATGGCAGATGAGACGTGCTAGAGGAGGGAGGGAAGGAGGGAGCAAGGAAAAGGAGGAGTGTGTGAATCATTAATGATTTGTCAGTGGAAGAGGTAATATGTTGCGGTTCCCTCTCTCCTCTCTACCACCAGTGGACAGCCTGATATAGGGATTCACACACAGGACTCCCGTTTCTTTGTGTGTGAAAGAAAATGTGTTTGAGATAAGCATAGGTGGACTAAAGAGGAGAGAATATAATATAACGAGGAGACGAGGAGAGGAGAGAGGAGAGGAGAGAGGAGAGAGGAGAGAGGAGAGAGGAGAAGAGAGGAGAGAGGAGAGAGGAGAGAGAGAGAGGAGAGAAGAGAGAGAGGAGAGAAGAGAGGAGAGAAGAGAGAAGAGAGGAGAGAAGAGAGGAGAGGAGAGAGGCGAGGAGAGAGGAGAGGAGAGAGGAGAGGAGAGAGAGAGAGGAGAGGAGAGAGAGAGAGGAGAGGAGAGGAGAGAGGAGAGAGGAGAGAGGAGAGAGGAGAGAGGAGAGAGGGAGAGGAGAGGAGAGGGAGAGAGAGGAGGAGAGGAGAGAGGAGAGAGGAGAGGGAGAGGAGAGAGGAGAGAGGAGAGAGGAGAGAGAGGGGAGAGGAAATAGAGAGGGGAGAGGAAATAGAGAGGAGAGGGAGAGGAGAGGAGAGAGAGAGAGAGGAGAGAGAGGAGAGGAGAGGAGAGAGAGAGGAGAGGAGAGGAGAGAGAGGGAGGGAGGAGAGGAGAGGGAGAGGAGAGAGAGGGAGAGGAGAGAGAGGGAGAGGGAGAGGAGAGGAGAGGAGAGGAGAGGAGAGAGAGGAGGAGAGAGAGAGAGAGGAGAGGAGAGAGGAGAGGAGAGAGGAGAGAAGAGAGAAGAGAGAAGAGAGGAGAGAAGAGAGGAGAGGAGAGAAGAGAGGAGAGGAGAGGAGAGAAGAGAGGAGAGAAGAGAGGAGAGAAGAGAGGAGAGCAGCAAGCTATCAGTATTCAGTAGGCATTGTCTGGATGGAGGATAATTCCTCTTGTTCCTTTGATTTTGATGTATGCACCTAGTGAGTCAGACAGTCCTCTATGGACACACTGCTTTCATTACCTTTTCCCTCTTTCCCCTTTCTCTCTCTCTGGTCAGGGAACAGGACGGCCCTCGCAGACTCTGTATTATTCATCCTGCTGACAAGGACTGTGTGTGTGTGTGTCCAAGCAAACAAATGACTGTGTGTGTGTTTGTATGCGTGTGTGCGAGCGAGCGAGAGCGTGTGTATGATTCCTGGTGCACTCCGAGCTGTCGGAAGGAAAGGGGGAGAGAGGACGGGACGGGGGTGGGGGGAGTAGTGAAGGAGAGGGAGGGAAGGAGGGTGGAGTCAGAGTTGGCTCCTGGTGATTAAAGACCTCCGCCAGATCTCTTCCCCGGTTGCTGCCTAATTAATTGATCGATACGGCACACACCTTACATGTATACACACACACACACACACACACACAGTGGCTGGCCTGTCATTTAAAGCAGGCTGGGGTTTATTCCCATTCCATACGGAGTCAGTCTCTGTGTATTTCATTACTGACCATTGGTTCTCATTACTGACCACAGGTATTCAAGGTAGCCTGGTATTTCAGGTATTCAAGGTAGCCTGCATGGTGTTTCAGGTATTCAAGGTAGCCTGCATGGTGTTTCAGGTATTCAAGGTAACCTGCATGGTGTTTCAGGTATTCAAGGTAGCCTGGTGTTTCAGGTATTCAAGGTAGTCTGGCATTTCAGGTATTCAAGGTAGCCTGGTGTTTCAGGTATTCAAGGTAGCCTGGTATTTCAGGTATTCAAGGTAGCCTGCATGGCGTTTCAGGTATTCAAGGTAGCCTGCATGGTGTTTCAGGTATTCAAGGTAGCCTGGTGTTTCAGGTATTCAAGGTAGCCTGGTATTTCAGGTATTCAAGGTAGCCTGCATGGTGTTTCAGGTATTCAAGGTAGCCTGGTGTTTCAGGTATTCAAGGTAGTCTGGCATTTCAGGTATTCAAGGTAGCCTGGTGTTTCAGGTATACAAGGTAGCCTGGTGTTTCAGGTATTCGAGGT